>NC_031991.1:988620-1030153 GCF_001879085.1 Nicotiana attenuata | reverse complement strand
AAAGCCTCTCCTCACACTCGTCCGACCATACAAATGAAAACCCTTCTGAGTCAACTTGGTCAAGGGCGATGCGATAGATGAGAATCCCTGAACAAACCGGCGATAATAGCCTGCCAAACCAAGAAAACTACGAATCTCTGTGGCTGAGGACAGTCTAGGCCAACTCTACACCGCCTCTATCTTCTTTGGAACAACCTGAATACCCTCACTGGACACCACGTGTCCCAAGAATGCCACTGAACTGAGCTAAAACTCACACTTGGAGAACTTTGCATAAAGCTTCTCCTCCCTCAATCTCTGCAACACAACCCTCAAATGCTCCGCGTACTCCTCCTGACTACGCGAATATACCAGGATATCATCAATGAAAACTATGACAAATGAATCAAGATAAGGCCGGAACACGCTGTTCATCAGATGCATGAACGCTGTTGGGGCATTGGTCAGCCCAAAAGACATAACCAGGAACTCATAATGACCATATCTGGTCCTGAAGGCCGTCTTAAGAATATTCGAATCCCTGATCTTCAACTGGTGATAACCCGAACGGAGATCAATCTTGGAGAATACCCTCGCTCCCTGAAGCTGGTCGAATAAATCATCAATGCGAGGCAAATGATACTTGTTCATAAATGTTACCTTGTTCAATTGCCTATAATCAATGCACATTCTCATAGTGCCATCCTTTTTCTTCACAAACAGAACCGGCGCACCCCAAGGTGACACACTAGGCCGAATGAACCCCTTATCAAGGAGTTCCTAAAGCTGCTCCTTTAACTCCTTCAACTCCGCTGGTGCCATACGATACGGCGGAATAGAAATGGGCTGAGTGCCCGACACCAAGTCAATACCAAAATCAATATCCCTGTCTGGTGGCATGCCCGGCAGGTCTGCAGGAAATACATCAGGGAAATCCCTCACAACTGGGACAGAATCAATACTGGGAGTCTCAGCTCCAACATCTCTCACAAAGGTAAGATACGAAAGACAACCCTTCCCAACCATACGCTGGGCTTTCAAGAAAGAAATCACTATGCTAGGAACATAACCAGTCACACCTCGCCACTCAATCTGTGGCACACCCGGGATAGCCAACGTGACTGTCTTGGCATGACAATCTAGAATAGCGCGACACGGAGATAGCCAATCCATGCCCAGAATGACATCAAAATCCACCATACTCAATAATAAAAGATCAACTCGGGTCTCCAGACCCCCAATAGTCACCACACACGACCGGTACGCACGGTCTACAACAACAGTCTCACCCACCGGGGTAGATACATGAACAGGTAAAGCAAGAAACTCACGAGGAGTACCCAAATAGTGGGCAAAGTATGATGACACATAAGAATAGGTAGAACCGGGATCAAATAGTACAGAGGCATCTCTGTGGCAGACTGAAATAATACCTGTAATGACAGCATCAGAAGCAATGGCATCGGGTCTGCCTGGAAGAGCATAGAAACGGGCCTGACCGCCCCCTGATCGACCTCCCCCTCTGGGGCGACCCCTGGCTGACTGATCCCTACTCCTAGCTGGCTGGGCGGGTGGTGGTGGAGCAACTAGCACTGAAGCTGATGGCTGACCCCTCTGCTGGGATGAACTAGCAACACGGCGGGGACACTGCCTCCACATGTGGCCCATCTCGCCACACTCGTAACAAATCCTAGGTGCTGGAGAAGGGGACTGATGGGAACCCCTTCGCACCGGAGTGACCAGCAGATGCACTCGGCGTAGAAGAGCCCTGAACAAATGGAGCACGGGATGAGCTCTGAGCTGGGAGGGCACTAAGTGAAGAATGGCCCTGGTGTGAGCTGTGGGAACCATGACCCGATGATGCTCCTCGATAACCTGAGCGATCAGACTGACCCTGACGGAACTGTCGGTCTCTGCCGTGCTGGAACTGGCCCCTCGAAGGACCACCACTGTAGCTACCAGATCCTCGAGGCCTCTTGGACTCCCTCTCCTCTCGCTCCTGGCGACGGACAGACTCAATCTCCTTGGCAATATCTACAACCTCCTCGAATGTAGCACCAGTCACCCTCTCCCTGGTCATAAGGATACAGAGCTGATAAGTAAGACCATCGACAAACCTCCTGATCCTCTTTCGATCTGTCGGGACCAACCAGATGGCATGACGAGCCAACTCAGAGAACCTCAACTCATATTGTGACACGGTCATGTCTCCCTGACGCAACCACTCAAACTGTCTACGCAGCTCCTCTCTGCGAGACTGCGGTACATACTTCTCAAGAAATAGAACGGAGAACTGCTGCCAGGATAGGGGTGCTGCACCAACAGGCCTACGCCTCTCAAAATCCTCCCACCAAGTAAAAGCAGGTCCTGAAAACTGGTAAGTAGTGAAAGCGACCCCGCTGGTCTCCAGAATACCGGCTGTGCGAAGCATCTTCTGACACTTGTCTAAAAAGCCTTGGGCATCCTCGCCCTCTACTCCGCTGAATGACGGAGGCTGAAGTCTCCCAAATCTCTCCAACCTGCGCTGCTCATCCTCTGGCATGACAGGAACTACATAGTCCTGAGCAGCTGTGACCGGCTGGGCAGGAGGTGCCCCCGGCGTCTGAAGTCCCTGCACGACCTGCTCAGGTGTGCGGGCGGCGGGAATCTGACTGCCTCTCCCGGCCTGTGAAGTAGCTGCAGCTGTAGTAGCTGAAACTGCCTGAGCTAGGCCAGTGCAAACTGATAAGATCTGAGCCAAGGCCTCCTGAAGACCCGGAATCACAATAGGCACAGCTGGTGCCTGAGCTGGTGCTGCTGGAGGGTCCACAGCTGGGACTTGGTCCTGAACTGGGGCAGCTAGTGGATCTGCTGGTGTTGCCCTCGCTGCTCTGCCTCTACCATGACCACGACCGCGTCCTCGGCCTCTTGTGGCCGCGGCTGGTGGCACTGGTGATCGTCCATCCTGTCCGGTAGCGCGTGTCCTCACCAGCTGTGAGAGAATGGAACAACAGAAGTTTAGTACTCGGATCAACAAACTCGCACGATAAGAATTCAAGAATGAGAAGTTTTTCCTAAAGGTTCTGCAACCTCTCGAGGATAAATACAGACGTCTCCGTACCGATCCACGAGACTCTACTAAACCTGTTCATGACTCGTGAGACCTATGTAACCTAGGCTCTAATACCAACTTGTCACGACCCTAACCCCGAACCCGGTTGTGATGGCGCCTCCCGTTAAGACAAGGCCAGCCAGTTCAACCCAATTCATCTATTAAAATAGTTAACCAACACATAACAGTCTAAAACATGATTTACTAACACAGAATAGCGGAAATATCAATAAAAATGCGGAAAATCCAACCCGACACAGCCCTAACCGGGGTGTCACAAGTCAAGAGCATCTAGAGTCACAGTACAGTCTTCTAAAGTCATAAACTACTACAAGTGTTTGTAAGAAACCGAAATGATAGAAGAGTAGAGACAGGGGGCTGCGGACGTCAACAGCTACCTCGTAATCTTCGAAGAAGTCCGCCTGGAACTGGAGGAAAATCAACACTCCGGAGCGGAACCAGCTACGCCTGAATCTGCACACAGGGTGCATGGAGTAAAGTGAGTACTCCAACTCAGTGAGTAACAAATGTAAATAATGACTGAAAGTAAGAAAACACGTAAAGCACAAGACAGTCTATAATGAAGCAGTAAAATCATTTATAATCAGGAAAACCAGTAAAAACCAGGAAAAATGCTCTTTAAACCAGTAAACAGGTAACTGGCAAATAATTATGATAAAGTAAACAAATAAAAGTTTGCCCCTCGGGCACAGTAACACCACAACCGCCCCTCAGGCAACATCTCACAACAGTAACAGCCCCTCGGGCTCAATCTCACATCAGAATGGGTACCCACGCTCACTGGGGGTGTGCAGACTCCTGGAGGGGCCCCTTACGGCCCAAGCGCAATAACAAGCCATCTCGTGGCATCACATCTAGGCCCTCGGCCTAATATCAATCAAGCCACCTCCTAGCGTACATATCTCAGGCTCTCGACCTCCAATCAATATCAGTGTCTCCTCACAATATAGGCCCTCGGCCTTACTCAGTCAAAAATCATCACAAGCCCCTCGGGCAATAGTAAAACAGTATTTCTCAGCCCAAACATCATTTAAACTATCATTTAAATCTCAAAATCAAAGTAAAAACGGCTGAGTAGTAAAACAGTGAAATTTAATATGACTGAGTTCAAATAATAAGTCAAAACAGTGGGGAAATATCAAATAAAAGCCCCGAAAGGGTTCAAATAGTTGGCACGAAGCCCAAATATGGCAATCAACCCAAATAAACGATGATAACAAATATTTTTAAATCAAATACGCGGAAAAATCATCAATCAGGATGGACCAAGTCCAAATCCCTAATAGTACACGACCCCACGCTCGTCATCGAGCGTGTGCCTCACCTCAATATAGTACTACGATGCACAATCCGGGGTTTCAAACCCTCAGAATATCATTTACAAGCATTACTCACCTCGAACCGGCTAAATCCCTAGCTCGCGACGCCTTTGCCCTTCGAATTAGCCTCCACGTGCGTCGAATCTATCCAAAATCAGAACGAATACGTCACAATATGCTAAGGGAACAAGACCCAAGCGAAAACAATCGAAAAATACCAAAAATCCCGAAATTAGCAAAACCCGAGCCCCGGGACCACTTCTCGAAACTCAGAAATTTTTATACCAATAGGTTCCTTATCTCCCCACGAGTTCATACATACCAAAAACATCAAAATCCGTCCAAAAATGACCCTTCAAATCCCAAATCAAAAATCCAAAATTCCAAGCCCTAGTTCTTCCATTTTTAGCTTAAGTTTCCATGATTTTCTAGGTAAATTTCACAATAGAATCGAGTTTTAAGTCCAAAAATCTTACCTCAAATCATTCCCCTTGAATCCCTTTTTAATCTCCTTCAAAACGCTCTCAAAATGATCAACTGTGGGTGAAAATAGACCCAAATCGCGGACAAGACAACTTAAAAACATTCTGCCCAGGCCTGACTTTCCTTCTTCGCGAACGCGGTCAACGCCACACGTTCGCGAAGCACAAACTCGCGTTGACCAAATTTTTCCTCTACGCGAACGCGTAACACCCACCGCAAACGCGATGCTTCCTCCATCCAAACCTTCGCGAACGCGATAACACCTACGCGAACGCGATGAACAACTGACCTTGAACCCCTCAGACCCAAATTACTCTATGCGATCGCGAGTTCCTTATCGCGAACGCGATGCACTGCTTACCAACCTTCCGCGAACGCGAAGCCCATCTCGCGAACACGAAGGCTAATTTCTGGCCTTCCTCAATTCCTTCTACGTGAATGCGAGGTGCCACTCGCGAACGCGAAGGACAAAATACCTGCAACTGCTGGAACAAAAATCAGCAATTTTCCAAACTCCAAAATGGTCCGATTGACCACCCGAAACTCACCCGAGGTCCCCGAGACCTCAACCAAAGGCACCAACACATCCTAAAACCTTATCCAAACTTGTTTCAATCATCAAAACACCTCAAACAACATCAAATTACCCAAAACACGTCGGATTCAAGCCTAAGTTTCTAAAAATCTTCCGAAATACGCTTTCGATAAAAAACCCAACCAAACCACGTACGAATGACCTGAAATTTTGCACACACATCCCAAATGACATAACGAAGCTATTGCAACTCTCGGAATTCCATTCTGACCCGTGGATCAAAATCTCGCCTATCAACCGGAAATCGCCAAAATATCAACTTCGCCAATTCAAGCCTAATTCTACTCCGGACCTCCACAACCCATTCCGATCACACTCCTAAGTCATAAATCACCTTCCAAAGCTAACCGAACCATCGGAACTCACATCTGAGCCCTCTAACACATAAGTCAATATCCGATTGACTTATCCAACTCAAACCTTCTTAAAAGAGACTAAGTGTCTCAAACTTCACCAAAACCATTCCGGATTCAATCCAACCAACCCGATACCTCAAAACACGGATAAACAATACATAAAGAAGCAGAAATGGGGGAAACGGAGCGGTAACTCATGAGACGAACGGCCGGGTCGTCACACATAACTCCCTGTAAAATTCGACCCCGACTCCTTGTTGTGTATTACTATTGCAATCGACCATTTCATAACCTTGATTTGAGGTTTGAACTTGGACAAGATTAGTGTCAGTAGTGATAAAATTCTTATTTAAACCATATAACAACAACCCCCACCCCCATTCTTCTTCTTGCTTCTCCCGCCCCTCCCCCACCTTTTCAACCTCATTCTTCTTCTTTTAAGTGTGATCTCTCCCTTCCCCCTTACGCTTCTCACATAAACATAACAACCAATAGTGTAAAATATATAGGAAAATAACCTTGAATCTGTCACCTCCATAGCCGCCATCACCATGTATCGAGAAATTATTTTTACATTTAACACAATTTAGCTTTATAGAGCCTGAAAGATTTCATATTTTTCAGGGGTAGGAGAAGATGTAAATGTGCAAGTGAGTTAATATGGAATAATGGAGATATATGGCGAGCATCAGTGGAATTGGGTGGAGAAAGATGATTTTGGTGACCTTGAATAGACTCTAGCAGAAATTGGATCAGAATTGATCGAGTAGAACACAAAACTACGAATTGTTGGTTAACTCTGTTAGTCTATTCTGCTCTCGGAGAGGATGTGAAAATCAATGAGGAGACTTTAAAGATTTTGCGGCTGATTTTATGGTGTTTACAGGCGGCATCCATGGTGGAATTACAATGGTAGGTGGTGGAGCAATTGTAGAGGGAGGTGGTTGAAAGTGTGGTTTAAGGAGGAGAAGAGTAGTGCGCCGATGATTCTCTTGTGGGACCTACGTATCTTGTGCCCAAAATGGTGAGTTTAAAGCTCACTAGTATACGTACTTTCAAAGAAAAAAATGATATAGTAGAAACAGGCTTTATTGTAGACTAAATATAGCGATCACATTCAAAAGAATTAAATCAAAAAACAAATATATGGATTTCTATGCTAGGGACCACCAATATTTATGCACAGAAACATGATTAGCAGAAAAGGTTGGGTAACTGAGATAAGCCAAAAGCTAAAGTAGATTTCCCGAAATTCACTTCCAGTTCATATACACATCGTCCATAATTGCAGCTCAATATCGCACATTTCAATTGACTTCATGATAAGTGATAGCTCTCTTTTACATATCGTTAATGCCAGTCATTCAAAGGTATATGTTTCTCACAATTAACTGCACAAAACTACATTACAAAAGAGAAAGCTTAGTATTCATGAAGGATGCATGCTCAACTTAAAGGCAGCATATAAAGGACTGACTTGGTCTATGTTTTAGGCAGACTATTAACTTCAAAAACCTACATATATACCTGTTGCAGTTGTCCGGAACCGCTCCTGGCCAGCAGTATCCCAAATTTGTAGTTTGATTCGTTTGCCATCAAGTTCTATGGTCCTTATCTTGAAATCAATACCGTGAAAGAATTTTTTTTGCATTGGAATAAATTGGCAGAGAAAGAAAGGGAAAACATCTAAATATCAATACTCATATGTTCTTTATAGAGGCCATTAATATTCTTAATCCTGCTGGAGACCATGTTACTGAACATTTTCATGATTTACATTTAAGTTTAAGGGGTTCTCTATTGCTATTCAATGAGAATCCTATATTATTGTGAAGTTTCACTTGTAATTAGTTATATCTATATATTTTTCTTGAGGATTTAAACACAAGCAGTCTAAGAAAAATACCAAGATACGAAAATAAAAATTGTAGAATATCAAGAAAAAAATGAGAGGATAACTACCCAATAATGGTGATAAAACTGGTTGTGAAGGAGCCATCTGAGAAACATAAAAGGAGGCAACTCTTACCCACGCCTGAAAAAACTAAAATATAAGTTGTACATGATAAAATTTAGTAAAACCAAATACGTAATAATCAAAGCGTGTTCATCATATCAACAAACCAGTTGATCGACCAAGATTGAAAATAGCAGTTGATCTATTCTCAGTTTCTACTCATCAGTCAACCTTCAAATATAAAATTGCAGGAATGTTGATACAGAAAAAATTGAACAGAAGACCATGTGCTAACATATTTTAAATATAGAGAAAGGCACTTATGTTGCAGAACATTGACAAGCTCACAATTTGTCGAAACCTTCATCCACAACCAAGAAGTTTGAAAATTCTCCAGTGCTAATAATGGATCAAAGAAAGAAAAAAAAGATATTATGATTATGTTAAATCTATCAATTTGTGATAGACTTTATCTTTTAGTTTGGGATCAAGTACTAATTGTTTTAAGAGTTTTGACTTGTCGTAGGTTCCACATTCTACAACATAAGTGCCTTTCTCTATTTTGTTAAATACTTCACTTAAGGAATAAGACTTCATGAATTAAAACTACTTTTAATTATTTACTGGTCCAATTTACTTTTAAACAACAATTACTTGTTCTGATACAAGTGGATTGTAAAGATTCTGCTCTAAAGCCGTGGAATTTCATTCTATACCAAATTCTAATGCTATGTCTTGCATCAACTGAGCTTCATCTCATTGGTATCGACTGAGTTTAAGTTTTGAACAAACTTTCAAGAAAGAAAATTTGTTATTCTTTTTAGAGCTAGAGGGAAAAAGTAAATTCAAGCACATATATTATGACAGTGAAAAGATGAGTGAGTACCTCTTTACTGACATAACATTCAAGAAAAATTTTATATATCTTAGTAAATACATTTCTTAGTTGGCGTAATTCTGGCACGTCGGCGAGTCTTGCTGCTGCAAAAATCAAATATGATATAGCTTCTCTGCACTCCTCAGGCCATTTCCTACGAACAAAAATTACCCAGAATGAACTAACAGGTGTTAAATCATCTTGTATTAAGAAGTGGAAAAAAAGGTATTCGGAATCAGTTATGAAAATATTCTGCACAACCTTTGTATAAAGCAACAATCATTGTAACTAACAGGAATATATCAAAATAAGCCATCATAAGAATAAAAAAGTTGACCAAACATTCAATTACCAGTATATTTTATGGGAAGCTCTAGAAGCAAGTTGTAATTTTCTACCTATGTGAATATAAGCACAGCTCATGTGCTCTGTGCAGAGTTAATGATAAGACACGCAAAATGGTTAATGCAATGCAACATGAAATCTAAATGATAAACTCCGCACACGTAGCTTTATGTGAAGCATTTGACAAAATGTAAATGCATTAGCTAAATGTTGAGGGTTAAAAGCTACCTTGATTCTCTCAGATGATGCCCATTCCTTAAAGACATCTGGCTCTACACAAACTACTGCTATTAAAGAGGAAGTAAAGCCATCACCTGCAATGTTGCAGCAGTGAGCAAAGGAGACACCATTTAGTGAATCCGTAAGAGAAAAGTTCTTTATCTGCTTGCCATAGACAAAGCACTGTGCAACAAATTTGCATTTGGCATAAACATTCTCAAATTTCTGAGGAGCTATGTATTCACCTTATGCCAACTTGAAGATATTCTTCTTCCTATTCATAATGAGCATTCAGAGATCGGACTACCACTCTATTATATATTTTCGAATAAAATTCATCCTAACTAATATTGCATACCTAGTAGCAACCAATGAATGTGAAATGATGTTTGGTAATCCATATTCTTGCAACTCCACAATTTAACTGAAATGATTGACTGCAAATATACATATATAATTTAACAAATAAAAGTATTTCCCTGTGACTAAAAAATAATTAAGCTATAACAGGACATATCAAAGTAAATTAAATTTAGAAGAATGTTTACCTCATCCAATTTTATGTTTGTTTGTAGTATGACCAATCATATACTGAGTATGTACATTGAACTTGTTATTGGTGCTGCTCATTTGATACTTACTCATTAAAAACTTCTATCTTCTAAATTTCGGAAAACTTCTTTGCTTCATTTGTTATTTTCCCATCTTCATCATAACATAAGATCTTTAACACTTTTCTACTTGTTACTCTTAAAAGTGTAACATATAGTTGTCCATGAGTAAACACAGGCTTCTTCAAAAATAATCCCACGTTACATAATGACTGACCTTGGCTTTTATTGATGGTCATGGCAAAAGATACAATGACTAGAAATTGCCTTCTTTGGAACTTAAAAGCAATTCTTGCATCAGATGGAGTAAGTGTCATTCTTGGTATAAAGACTTTATCTCCAGCCATGTTTCCTGATAATACTTTGGCTTCAATTACCTGATTTTCAAGTCTTATGATGATCAATCTTGTACCGTTGCACAATCCTGACGATTGATTTATATTTCTTAACAACATCACAGGAACACCTACCTTCAAAGTGATAGAGTGATTTGGAATACCTGAACATTTAATACTATTTGGGAATTCAGGTGTATGTACATGTTCAAAAGATGTAAATGCATGATCAGATATGCAAATTGTATCCGAACTTAAATATGACTTATCCTGACTATTATTGAGAGAAACTATGTAATCATTCACCGACTCTACCATCTGAAGAGTTGGCGCAAGAATTGCTCTTTCTTGAAGGTATTTTATATCTGTGAAATGTCTCAAGAAATCAGAATATGTACTTTCTACAATTCCAGATATTGGATTATCACAATTATGTATGAGAAGATCACCGGGTATTTCTACTTTCTTAATGCCATCAATGGAACATCCAATATTTCCATCACCTATTGCCAAAATCCAATCAGAAAACTGTTTTAAATCATCCAAATCAGCACCAAATATATTTCCTTTCAATCTCATATTTTTGATTAGCTTTAAAACCTGATAGTGGGGCCACAAATATGAAGAATATAGAGTTGCTTTAACAATCTCTTGCCTAGTACATTTTGTAATTACAGGCAAGATTTGTCTAAAGTCACCTCCAAGAATAATTGTTTTACCTCTAAATGGCCGATCTAAATTTGATGGATCTTTAAATCTTAGAATATCTCTAAGAGTTTGATCAAGAGCTTTAAAATAGTATTTATGCATCATTGGTGCCTTATCCCAAATGATCAATTTTGCCTTCACAATCAACTTTGCCAAAGGACTACCTTGTTTTATATTGCATGTTGAATCTTCAGTTGGATTTAGAGGGAATGTGAATCTTGAATGGGTAGTTCGACCTCCTGGTAACAAAAGAGAAGCAATACCACTTGATGCAACATTTATCACTATATCGCCTTTAGATCGTATGCCAGAAGATAATGTTTTCCAGATAAAAGTTTTGCCAGTTCCTCCATCACCATATAAAATGAATAACCCTCCTTTATCTTTGTTCACTGCAGATATGATTTTATCATAAAAAGACTTCTGCTCGAATGTTAATTTCATTAATAATTGTTGATGTTCCTGTGTCAGAGAACGCCTATTAAAGCGCAATGCCTCATTAATTAGTCCGTTGGCACCATCAAATTCTTCCTCGTTGTAATATGGTCTTGGCATTGCCGGAAAATCGTTAAAGCTTTTTCCACAACCTTTTAAAATTCTGTCCAGCTTTTTCAAGCAACGATTTTTCAATTCATCATCGGTTAGTTCAGCCTCTGCATGACATAAAAATATTAGAGTTCAAAATAAAATATATACTCATACTTTAAACTCAACCATGTAGTTTCATGTATATATAGTTTGTTTGTATGAGTACACATATCATTGGTATATTTTATAGAATAACATATCTAAGCATGGATCTGGAGTAGTATTTTTAGTTCTTTTAACTACATGTATTAAAATAAGTCAAAAGAGAAAGTTGCACTTTGTGATGTCGTTTAGAACATATACAAACAAAATATAGCAAGAAAAAATTGGTATTATAAATTGATCAAATTAACTTTATCAATAGTTAAAAGTAGAGAGTTGTCTTCATCTATCAGACTACCTGTCACGACCCAATTCCATGTCAGATCGTGATGGCGTCCAGCACCGCCGCTAGTCAAGCCAACCTTGAACAACCTAGTGATTTCCAATTTTTTTTTAAGAATTTCCAACCACAAATTTTACTAAAATTTAAGCATCTAGTATTTAATGAAATTACAAGGCAACCAGTGCAAGAACCACTAGAGAAAATCATGAATATAATTTTACAACCCAAAAATAATAGTCTACTAATGTGTGTGCCAGGATCTAGTATCACAAGTACGAGGGCAACTAGTAGAATGTACAAAAAAAATATAACTATCCTACTGCCTGAAATAGAATAGACAGTAATAAACAAAAGAGAGACTCTGGTATGCTGCTGAACGGCTCAGAAGGGGGCAGCTCACTGTGAAATCTCGGTCAAGTATCAGGAATGCACATCGGACGGGTAGCTAGATGCACCTGCCTTAGATCCTGTACAATTAAGTACAGAAGCGTAGTATGAGTACATAAAAAATATGTACCCAGTAAGTATCCATTCTAACCTCGAAGAAGTAGTGACGAGGGGTCGACTTGACACTTACTAGGGCCAACAATAATATAATTAAAGTGTTATGCTAAGCATGAATTTCATGAATAATACCGACAGTTAATAGCAGGAAGTGACAAGTTCTTTCATAGTATAATTTCAATTTCCGTCATATCAATTAAAAATTTACATTTCAAGGCATTAAAGCAGTCCAAATCACAGAAAGTTCCAAGCAAGTAGCATGCACAAGTAATGCCGAGGTCGTACGGTCCGATCCAACATAATAATAAAATGTGCACTGCCGGAGTGTCGAACGGTGCGAACCATAGATGCATCTACTCACCCCGCTCGCAAATCATTCATGCGATGCGGTCAAATAATTCAATCATTTAAATCAAATTCTTTTCTTAAATTCTTTTCTTTAAAGAAGAAGGCAATTCAACTTGAAGCTTTAAAATCCTTAGAAATTCACAACTCAGTATCATTTAGTACAAATAGCAAGTATCGTCGAATAACGGTATTCACAAAGCATGGTGTAAACATAAACTACCCGGACATAACAGGAAAAGTAGCTACGTACGAACTCTCGTCACTTCGTGCGTACGTAGCCCCCACAACACTCACATTTTTAATTATATTCACCTATGGGGAAATTTCCCTCTTACAAGGTTAGAAAAGAGACTTACCTTGTCCCAAAGCTCACTTCCAAACTCAAGAATGCGCTCAAACCCTGAAATCAGAGCCATATTCTAACTATTAAAGTAATTTCCCAACCCTAAATGCAAGATTCCAAAAATTTATCCCCGGGCCCACGTGCCCGAATTTCGAAAATTTTCGAAGAAAGTTGTTACCCATGACCTAAGGAACATAAATATATGATTATTACTAAGTTTCATGGTCAAATTCGTGGTAAAATCTCATTCTTGCCAAACCCTAGGTTTTTCTCTAATCCCATAAATTTCACTAATCTTTACATGTTAATCTACCCATAATCTAAGTATTTAACTCACATATAGTTGCGCTGTGCGTATCGACCCGTGCAGTGCTGACCCATTAGATAATGAACTGTTGGTTCTAAGCCATAGGAATTACTTACCTCCAAACGCTTGGTGGAAAACCCCTCTCAAGAAGCTCTAAAATCGCCCAACAATGGAGTGAAAAGAGTAAAAAATGACTAACTCCTGTATTAAATGAAGGCCACTGCCTTCAGCGATTTCCGCACCTGCGGTCCCGCTTCTGCGGACGATTGTCCGCTTCTGCGAAAATGGGCTAGGCCACCTGGGGCCGCACCTGCGGACAGGTGACCCCTCCTGCGGTCCCGCTTCTGCGGCATAGGAACCGCATCTGTGGAACTTGGGCTCCTCTCCTTAGGACGCATCTGCGATGATCCAACCGCACATGCGAGCTCGCACCTGCGGCTGGCCAACCGCAGGTGCGGTTATGACAACAGCTGGAGCTTCAACCCTTTCTCAAATTTTTAACTTAGTTCGAGCCTTGTCCGATTGACACTCGGGGCCCCGCCTGAACATACCGACAAGTTTGGAATCATAAAACGGACTCGCTCGAACCCTCGAATGCCCGAAACAACATTAAAACTAAGAATCACACCCTAAAATCAATTGAATCAAACTTATAAACTTCAAGTTCTTCAATTTACTTCCAATGCGCCGAAACGTACTTATACTACTCGGAATGACACCAAATTTTGCGTGCGATTCTTAAATGACAATATAAAACTATTCTCGGTCTCGAAATTCCGTTCGGACCTCGATATCACAAAAACCCGCTCCAAACCAAATTTAAAGAACTTCAAAAAACCTTAAAGAACCAACTTTCACTATTAGGCGCCAAAACGCTCCCCGGTCATCCAAAACCCGATCCGGACATACGCCCAAGTCCAAAATCATCATACGAACCTGTTGAAACCTTCAAATCCCGAACCAGAGGTCGTTTACTCAAAATGTTGACCGAAGTCAAACTTGGCCTTTTAAGCCAGCCTTAAGGAACCAAGTGTTCCGATTTCAACCCAAACTTTTCCAAATCCTGAACCAACCATCCCCGCAAGTCATAAATCAGTAAAAGCAAGTACGAGAAGTCTTATTTAAGGGAATGGGGTTCTAGAAAGCAAACCGACCAGTCAGGTTGTTACATTCTCCACCTCTTAAATAATCGTTTATCCTCGAACGAGTTTAGATTCATACATGAAGTGCTAAATAAGTGTGGATATCTGATCCGCATGTCCTCCTCGTACTCCTAGGTCGCCTCTTCGACTGGTTGGCCCCTCCATTGAACCTTTACCACAGAAATCCTCTTGGATCTCAACTGGCAATCCTGTTTATCAACAATAGCAACTAGCTCCTCCTCATAACCCAAAATCTCATCTAGCTGAATAGTACTGAAGTCTAACACATGAGACAAGTCGGCACGGTACCTCCGGAGCATAGACACGTGAAAAACTGGATGAACCCGTAATAGGCTAGGAGGTTAAGCAAGCTCATAAGCAACCTCCCCAACTCACCTCAACACCTCAAATGGGCCTATAAACCTTGGGCTCAACTTGCCCTTCTTCCCGAACCTCATAATACCCTTCATCAGCGAGACTTTCAAGAGAACCTTCTCGCCGACCATAAATGATACATCACGCGCCTTCTGAACCGCGTAACTCTTCTGTCTGGACTATGCTGTGTGAAGTCTCTCCTGAATCAACCTTACCTTTTCCAAGGCATCATTTACCAAATCAGTACCGTATAACTTAGCCTCGCCAGGCTCAAACCACCCGATGGGAGAATGACATCGCCGACCATAATAAGGCCTCAAATGGGGCAATCTTAATGCTGGACTGATAGCTGTTGTTGTAAGCAAACTCGGCCAAAGGCAAGAACTGATCCCACTATCCTCCAAAGTCAATCACACATGCTCTCAGCATGTCCTCTAATATATGAAATGTCCGCTCTGAATGCCCGTCGGCCTGAGGATGAAATGCTGTGTTGAGCTCTACACGGGTCCCCAACTCACTCTGTACGACTCTCTATAAATGGGAAGTGAACTGAGGGCCTCTATCTGATATGATGGAAACAGGCACACCGTGCAACCGAACTATCTCCCGAATATAAATCTGGGCCAACCTCTCAGAAGTATATGTAGTTGCAACCGGAATGAAGTGTGCCGACTTGGCCAACCTGTCGACAATGACCCAAACTGCATCAAACTTCTGCAAGGTCCGCGGAAATCCAACTCAAAGTCCATAGTGATGCGCTCCCATTTCCACTCAAGTATAGCCATCTGCTGAAGTAGGCCACCTGGCCTTTGGTGCTCATACTTGACCTGTTGGCAATTTAGGCATCTAGCTACATACTCCACTATGTCCTTCTTTATTCGCCGCCACCAATAATGCCGTCTCAGGTCATGATACATCTTCGTAGCACCTGGATGAATAGAATATCGCAAACTATGTGCCTCCTCTAGGATCCTCTTCCTCAAGCCATCGACATTAGGAACGCATAGGCGACCTTGGAGTCGCAGAACACCATCATCGCCAATAGAAACCTCCTTGGCACTACCCTGCAGTACTGTCTCTCTGAGAACTGCCAAATGCGGATCATCAAACTGCTCAGCCTTGATATGCCCCAACAATGAGGACTGGCAACAACACACGCAAGAACTCAACTGGGCTCTGAAATGTCCAACCTCACAAGTCTGTTAGCCAAGGACTGAATGTCCAAAGCTAGTGGCCTCTCCTCCGCTGAAATGAATGCCAAGCTACCCATACTTTCTGCTTTCCTGCTTAAGGCATCCGTGACCACATTTGCCTTGCTCGGATGATAAAGAATAGTGATGTCATAATCCTTCAGTAACTCAAGCCATCTACGCTGCCTCAAATTGAGATCCCTTTTCTTGAACAAATGCTGTAAGCTGCGATGATCAGTATAAACCTCACATGACACCCCATACAAATAACGCCTCCATATCTTAAGAGCAGGAACAATCGCTACTAACTCTAGATCATGCACAGGGTAATTCTTCTCATGAATCTTCAATTGACGTGAATCATATGCAATAACTTGCCCCTCCTGCATCAATACACAACCCAAACTAACGCGTGAAGCGTCGCAATACACAGTATACATCCCCGAATCGGAAGGCAACACTAGAACCAGTGTCGTAGTCAAAGCTGTCTTGAGCTTGTAAAAGCTCGCCTCATAATCATCGGACCAACGGAAAGGAGCACCCTTCTGGGTCAATCTAGTCAAAGGTGTTGTAATGGATGAAAAGCCCTGCACAAATCGGCGATAATAACCTGCTAGCCCCAGGAAACTCCTGATCTCAGTCACCAAAGTGGGACGTGGCTAACTCTGAATTGCCTCAATCTTCTTGGGATCCACCTTAATACCCTCTCCTGATACAACATGCCCCAAGAATGCCACAGACTCTAGCCAAAACTCACACTTGGAGTACTTAGCATATAGCTTCTGTTCCCTCAATGTCTAAAGTACCACTCTCAAATGCTGCTCGTGCTCCCCCAAGCTGCGTGAGTAAATCAAGATGTCATCAATGAAGATGATAACAAAAGAATCAATATAAGGCCTGAACACCCGGTGTCGCTGGGGCATTAGTCAAGCCGAAAGACATCACTAGGAACTCGTAATGGCCATATCTAGTATGGAAGGCAGCCTTCGGAACATCTGAGTCCCGAATCTTCAACTGATGGTACCCTGATCTCAAGTCAATCTTACAAAGCACCCTAGCACCCTACAACTGGTCAAACAAATCATCAATGCGCAACAACGGGTACTTGTTCTTGACGGTAACTTTGTACAATTAGTGGTAATAAATGCACATCCGCATAGTCCCATCTTTCTTCTTCACGAATAACACTGGTGCACCCCAAGGTGATACACTTGGTCTGACAAACCCCTTTGCTAGTAACTTCTCAAGCTATTCCTTCAACTCCTTCAAATCTTTCGGAGCCATATGGTACGGTGGGATAGATATAGGCCAGGTACCTGGATCCAAATCAATACAGAAATCAATGTCACAATCTGGCGGCATGCCTGGAAAGTCAAAAGGAAACACATCGGCGAACTCCCAAACTACTGGCACTGAATCAATCGTCGGAGACTCTGTGGTGGTGTCCTGAACATATGCTAGATACGCCAAACAACTCTTCTCGAGCAGATATCGAGCCTTCAGAAAAGAGATAACCCGACTAGATGTACTAACGGAGGAACCCTTCCACTCCAATCTTGGCAACTCTGGCATTGCTAAAGTAACAGTCTTGGCATGACAATCAAGGATGACGTGATATGGAGATACCAATCCATGCCCAGGATGACCTCAAAGTCGATCATATCAAGTAACAGAAGGTCCGCTCTAGTCTCGTAACCATATAATGTAACCACACAGGATTGGTAGATCCGATCCACAACCACAGAATCGCCCACAGAAGCGAACACATAAACAGGAGTACCCAAAGACTCACGAGGGATATATAGGAAATGAGCAAATAGAGATGACACATATGAATAGGTAGACCCTGGATAAAATAATACCGAAGCATCCCTATCGCAAACTGAAATAATACATGTGATCACGGCATATGAGGCTACTACATCTAGTCTGGCCGGAAAAGCATAGAATCTAGCTGGAGCACCGACTGGCTGGCCTCCACCTTACTGTCCTCCACCTCTAGGACGACCTCTAGCTGCCTGCCCTCCGCCTCTGGGCGGCCGCACAACTGGCGGGGCTGGTGGAGCTGAAATCATGGGCTGCTGACCCTGCTGCACTGCCTTGCCCCAAAGTCTGGGGTAGGTCCTCTTCATGTGACCCGAATCTCCACACTCGTAACAACCTCTTGGTACCATAGACTGCTGCCCTGAAGTATGACCCGGATGGCCTGAATACCCACTAGAAGGACCCTGAGCAGCTGGTGGGCGGTATGAACTCTCTGGTATGACGCTGAAATAAGCACTGGAAGAACCCTGAATAGCAGGTGGGCAGTAAGAACTCTCCGGCATCGCATTGAAATAAGGCCTCACTAGAGCACCTCGAGGAGGTGGTGGTGGTGCTGAATATGGGGGCTTGCTGGGTTGGCCCTTCCCAAACTGACCTCTGCCCCTAGCCGGGGCACCTCTAAACTCTCCAGAGAAACGAGCCCTCTTGTCCTGCTGTATCTGCTCTCTACCCCTCTGACGGTAGCCCTCGATCCTCCGAGCAATCTCCATGACCAACTGATAAGGAGTCCCCATCTCAACCTCTCGGGCCATGTTGGCCCTAATACCGGAGTGCAACCCCGCAACAAATCTCCACACTCTCTCTGCGTCAATAGGAAGTATCATGAGTGCATGACGAGATAACTCAGAAAACCCCACCTCATAGTCGGTCACTGACATCTGACCCTGCTCAAGCTGCTCAAATTGATATTGCAACTCTTCCCTCTCGGAGGGTGCAATATACTTATCCAAGAAAAGCTGTGTGAACTGGCCCCAAGTAATGGGAGGGGAATCTGCTGGTCTGCCAAGAACATAAGACTGCCACCATCTACGGGCCTTGCCCTCCAACTGGAAAGTAGTGAAGTCAAACCCATGAGACTCCAATATCCTCATGTTGTGCAGTCTGTCCCTGCACCTATCAATGAAATCATGGGCATCCTCATGACGCTCACCTCCGAAGATAGGAGGGTGTAGCCTAGTCCATTTGTTCAATAACTTTTGTGGATCGCTGTCCGCAACTGGTCTACGCTCAGGTGCCACTGCTGTAATTGGTTGGGGCCCATCCGCGGGTAGTATGCTCGGAGTCTGATACACAGCAGTTGCATGCCCAAAAGCCTGAGCAGTAGGGGTCTGTGCTCCCCCTGCCGCCTGAGATGTGGCTGGGTCTGCTGGAAATAAACCAGCCTGGGTCATAGAATCCATAAACCGCAGCATACGGCCCATAACCTCCTGAAAGCCCGGTGCTGTCATGAACTGCGCCGGGGCAGGCTCTGCTGCGGGCTGCACCTCTCCCTGCTCCTCAATAATGGGATCCTCTACTGGATCCGTTGGTGGTGCTACCGGGGCAGCTCTGGGACGCCCTCGTCCCCTACCTCGGGCCGGTGCCCTCCCCCGGCCTCTACCTCGGTCTCTAGCAACGGGGGGAGCAGCCCCTCCCAGTTCTGGAACGTCCGTTGTACGCGTCCTCACCATCTGTGAGAGAATAGAAGAAGGAAATTTAGTATACCATCAACTGCATGATAGAAGATGAATAAAGAGTAGTTTCCTAACACCCTATAGCCTCTCGAAGATAAGTACAGACGTCTTCATACCAATCCGCAAGACTCTACCAGGTTAGCCCATAACTTGTGAGACCTACGTAAACCTAGTGCTCTGATACCATATTGTCACGACCCAATTCCATGTCAGGTCGTGATGGCGTCCAGCACCACCGCTAGACAAGCCAACAGTGAACAACCTAGTGATTTCCATTTTTTTTAAAGAATTTCCAACCACAAATTTTACTTAAATTTAAGCATCTAGTATTTAATGAAATTACAAGGCAACTAATGCAAGAACCACTAGAGCAAATCATGACTATAATTTTACAACCCAAAAATAATAGTCTCATAATGTGTGTGCCAGGATCTAGTGTCACAAGTACGAGGGCAACTAGTAGAATGTACAAAAAAAATATAACTATCCTACTGCCTGAAATAGAATAGACAGTAATAAACAAAAGAGAGACTCCGGTATGCTGTTGAACGGCTCAGAAGGAGGAAAGCTCATCGTGAAATCTCGGTCAAGTATCAAAATACGCGCCGGACGGGTAGCTAGATGCACCTGCTTCAGATCCTGTACAATAAAGTACATAAGCGTAGTATGAGTACATAAACAATATGTACCCAGTAAGTATCCAGTCTAACCTCGAAGAAGTAGTGACGAGGGGTCGACTTGACACTTACTAGGGCCAACAATAATATAATTTAAGTGTTATGCTAAGCATGGTTGTCATGAATAATGCCATTAGTTAATAACAGGAA
This sequence comes from Nicotiana attenuata, assembly GCF_001879085.1. Taxonomy (NCBI): domain Eukaryota; kingdom Viridiplantae; phylum Streptophyta; class Magnoliopsida; order Solanales; family Solanaceae; genus Nicotiana; species Nicotiana attenuata. The sequence continues at coordinate 1,009,751 of NC_031991.1, read as the reverse complement.
CTGACAAGTTCTTTCATAATATAATTTCAATTTCCGTCATATCAATTAACAATTTACATTTCAAGGCATTAAAGCAGTCCAAATCACAGAAAGTTCCAAGCAAGTAGCATGTGCAAGTAATGCCGAGGTTGTACGGCCCAATCCAACATAACAATAAAAAGTGCACTGCCGGAGGGTCGAACGGCGCAAATCATAGATGCATCTATTCACCCCGCTCGCGAATCATTCATGTGACGCGGTCAAATATAATTCAATCATTTAAATCAAATTATTTTCTTAAATTCTTTTCTTTAAAGAAGAAGGCAATTCAATTTAAAGCTTTAAAATCCTTAGAAATTCTCAACTCAATATCATTTAATACAAATAGCAAATATCGTCAAATAACGGTATTCACAAAGCATTGTGTAAACCTAAACTACCCGGACATAACAGGAATAGTAGCTAGTACGGACTCTCGTCACTTCATGCGTACGTAGCCCCCACAAATACTCACATTTTTAATTATATTAACCTATGGGGAAATTTTCCTCTTACAAGGTTAGAAAAGAGACTTACCTTGTCCCAAATCTCACTTCCAAACTCAAGAATGTGCTCAAACCCTCAAATCGGAGCCGAACGAATCAAAACTACTCAAATGGGGTAAAAACTAGTCAATATATGCTCAAGAGTTCATATTCTAACTATTAAAGTAATTTTCCAACCCTAAATGCAAGATTTCTAAAATTCATCCCCGGACCCACGTGCCCGGATTCAGGAAATTTTTGAAGAAAGTTGTTACCCATGACCTAATGAAAATAAATATATGATTATTACTAAGTTTCATGGTCAAATTCGTGCTAAAAATCTCATTCTTGACAAACCCTAGGTTTTTCTCTAATCCCATAAATTTTACTAATCTTTACATGTTAATCTACCCATAATCTAAGTATTTAACTCACATATAGTAGGAATTACTTAGCTCCAAAAGCTTGGTGGAAAACCCCTCTCAAGAAGCTCTAAAATCGCCCAACAATGGAGTAAAATGAGTCAAAAATGACTAACTCCCGTATTAAATGAAGGCCACTACCTTCAGCGATTTCCGCACCTGCGGTGCGTTGACCGCACCTGCGGTGCGTTGACCGCATCTCTGGTCCCGCTTCTGCGGACGATTGTCCGCTTTTGCGGAAATGGTCTGGGCCAGTTGGGGCCGCACCTGCGGACAGGTGACCGCTCCTGGGGTCCTGCTTCTGCGGCAGAGGAGCCGCATCTGCGGAACTTGGGCTCTTCTCCTTAGGCCGCATCTGCGATGCTCTAACCGCACCTACGAGCTCACACCTTTGGCTGGCCAACTGCAGGTGCGGTTATGACAGCAGCTGGAGCGTCAGCCTTTCTCAAATTTTCAACTTAGTTCGAGCCTCGTTCGATTGACACTCGGGGCCCTGCCCGAACAAACCGACAAGTTTGGAATCATAAAATGGACTCGCTCGAACCCTCGGAACGCCCGAAACAACATTAAAACTAAGAATCACACCGTAAACCAATTGAATCAAACTTATGAACTTCAAGTTCTTCAATTTACTTCCAATGCGCCGAAACGTACTTATACTACTCGAAATGAGACCAAATTTTGCGTGCAAGTCTTAAATGAAATTATGGAACTATTCCCGGTCTCGAAATTCTATTTGGACCTTGATATAACAAAAACCCACTCCAAACCAAATTTAAAGAACTTCAAAAATCCTTAAAGAACCAACTTTCACTATTAGGCGCCAAAACGCTCCTGGATCATCCAAAACCCGATCCGGACATGCGCCCAAGTCCGAAATCATCATACGAACCTGTTAGAACCTTCAAATCCCGAATCAGAGGTCATTTACTCAAAATATTGACCGAAGTCAAACTTGGCCTTTTAAGCCAGCCTTAAGGAACCAAGTGTTCCGATTTCAACCCAAACTCATCCAAATCCCGAACCAACCATTCCCGAAAGTCATAAATCTGTAAAAGCAAGTACGAGAAGTCTTATTTAGGGGAATGGAGTTCTAGAAAGCAAAATAACCAGTCGGGTCGTTACACTACTAAATTCAACAAAGTAGAATATTATAGAAGTTATCATGTATCAACATTTATTCCTCATTTAATCCATACAGCAGTAAAAAATTATTTTAATATGAAAATTTTGTCTTTTAATACCTGGGTTACTCAATAATGTTCTTTCTTCACGGAGAATATCTTCTGACAATAACTGCCACAATGATTGCCAAACAATTTTTGGTTGTGACATTGAATTTGATAACAACAACATGACAAATAACCGTCTTAGATAAGATGGCATTCTCCAAGTACTTGCTTCCTTTATAGCATCGACATACTCTTTGTCGTTATCTAATAACCCAAGTGCATAACATGCATCTCTAAAAGTAAGATAGTTCGGTTCTAAGTTTTTCATATGAAGTTGGACCTTTGATAATATTCAACAACAATCTGAGATAATATATCTCTCCACTCCCTGGAGTAACAAAGAAAATCCTGCCAATAGAAAATGCAGATTTTATCCTCTTTTCCCATTTTTTAAATTTTTTGTTCCACCAAAATTTAAGAGGAAATTCTGCGTAAGTCAAATCTCTTGCTTCCGAATAAATTTTGTTTGCCTCAAACCATCCTAAAAACATAGATTCCTTTACAATTGGTCTATTGGCAACATTATCAATTGGATCATCATCAGAGAAAATGACACTTTGTTCATTTGGAAGATGGAATGATAGTCTTTCTACTGACAGTTCTTTATGATGAATTGGGAATTTAAATATTCTCCAAGCAGCTTCATATAGGGATATGTAGCGACAATCATAATACATGTTAATTTCATCAATGGTTGAGGAACCATTGTCATGAGTACTTTGAGAAAAAGCAGCAGTTGCACGATCATGACCTTTATTGACGTACTTAAGTAAGTATTTAATGGATCTTGTTTGATTGCACCATTCCACATTGATATGAGCGCCATATTTTAATAATAAGAAGCGATTGTGTGGCACCACATACCTGTCATCCAAATGAATACCATTTTTCATAATTCTTCTACCATTACCCCTTCTTCTATAAACAGGATACCCTTCTTCATCAACCGTTGTTGCGTCAACAAACTTTTTAAGAAAGCGCTTTGTACATCTACCATTCTGCAAGCAAGGAGAATATTTCCTACCAGAACCACATGGACCATGCATCATTAAATTTTTTACGGCATTACAATAATTAGAATCACCCACCTCATCTGGTATTTCTACCAAAATTATTCGATCAATATCTGACGCAGATGGAAATTTATTATGCTCATGAAGAAAAAGTAAGATATAAGCATGAGGCAGCCTCGTTTTTGCAACTCAATGGTGTAAATCACTGCATTGGAAATTATGCAAGTTTATTAGAAAAAACAATTGTCTGAATTGTAGAAAAAAATCATATAAAATCACCATCTTATTTAAATTAAATTCTAAATATTGTATACCTGCTTTTATTTATCCAAAAACTTGATTATCTCTCAAATCCTTTATTAAGTGGTCCAATTTAATTTTGAACACCCTACTTAAAATGTCTGGACGATCTTCAGGATTCAAGCCCCTGCTCTCCACAAATCTGGTAATCTCTGGCCACTTAGGATTGCAAGTAAATATGATAAAAAGATTAGGGTACCCAGCCCATTTGTATATTGCCATAGCATCTTGATAATTCTGAACCATATATCGTGCACCCCCTGTAAAGCTTGGAGGTAGAATTATCCTTTTACCTTGGGATGAAGGATCAATATCACCATGCAATATAGCATCTGCTAGGACTTTACAAGAATCAACTCTTAAATGATTTTGATGAGTCCTTATAAACTTCAACCAAGAAGATTCTATCATTGTATAACCATCAACTAAAAATTGCTGAAATAATTTTCCTGGAGACACAATGGTTGGAACTTCATCTTTTCTTTCCTGAATTCTATAAGCGAAAAATTCTCGCATACTTACACATTGCCTTCCTCTCGATGATTCATCACCTTGACTTAAAGGAATGTCCTCTACCCATCTTCACCATAAGGAAAAAGCAAAGGATATTGTAGACCTAAATATGCAGCATTTAGTTCATTTATCCTTTGTAATTGTCCAGATTGTGTTTCTATAATGATATCGCGATCATTTCCAGAAACTTCAAAATCACCAACCACTAAAGCAGCTACTTCTGGTATTGTTGGTAAGTTATATCTTCTACCATCAGTACCTCTTTTCCCTATTAATCTGAGCTTAACATTGGAGTCTATATTCTCTTGGAATCGATCTCTGACCATCCTAAATGTCTTTGCCAAAATATTATTGTCATCAAGCATTTGTTTCAGATCTGAAACAATTTGAGCATGAATTTTCTTAATATCTTGGCCATGACTGAAAAAAATATATGATAACAATAAAGGTTTTTAAATTAATTTTTATTTTCATAGTATTATATAATAAAGGTATAAGGCTAACCTGATAGCGTTGATTCTATTTGTAACTTCATTCTCTGTATCACATATAAATAACTGTGCAAATTTTGGAGTAGATCCTTTAGGAGGTAGTAAGCTCCCAATTTGATGATAATTTTGACCACATAATCTGAATGTTCTTGGCCCTCTTTTCTGGTTGATAGAAACATCAACCTAACCCTCCATTGATGTAAATAAGAAGATAGAGTTATAACTCCTAATATTTTCTCGAAAATGGCTACTTTTAGGACCTATATTAAAACCATTGCAAAATGATAAATGTGAATACAAGTTTTTTGAACATGTTAATATTAAAAGTTATAATTCCTCTAACCTGATCCAAATAAAAGCTATTCCAAAACTTCAGGAGGCTTCTTAAGATCTGGAAGCTTTATTTTTCCACGATCACAACACATTGTGAAAATAGGTTTTTTTGAGTTGTAATGCTTGCAGATTCTTTCATATGTAGCATCTCCTATATCCCAGTAATCTATACTTGCAATAGTATATAAAGTCAAAGACAGAAGATTATTGATTTGTTTTATCAAACTGTGTTGTGTGAATTAGGAGTTTCTCATAAGTACCTTCAGTATAAATTTCGCCACATTCAACATCCACCTCTAAGAAAAGTAGTAGTTAAATCAATTAATAGGGATGGTACGTAGATATATACATCTATATTTGTCAATATAGATTGTTCTTTAATAACAACAGAAAAGTGCAAAGATATGGTTTTCATACCTGGATATTCATCTTCATATCCTATATTATTTTTCAACTGCCCTGTTATGTGTAAAATTTGTGAGTGTATATTGATATAAGACAGATACTACTGCTACTTCTACTCCGCCAATCATCCATAGGCTCTCGTAGAGAAGCTTTCCCCTCATTGCACACTCTACTTAAGTAACTTTAGATTCATATAGCCACATGTAGTATAATGTCATTATTTAAAGGTAAATCAATATCTCATAGAAACATACCGTGTATGACAGTGTTGTTTATTTCAGTCTCGATTTCTAGTAAGAGAGTTCCACTAATTAATTTTTATTAATGTTAACATTGTAGTTTATTTTTAACTAATAACAATGAGAATTTCAGATGCTTACCTTCTATTATTGGAGTTTCATTTAAATCTGGCAGAGAATTATGCATTTGCATATCTACATAGTAGTAGGGTTGTTAGTATTAATTGAAAGGTTAATATGACAATCAAACTTTTAATACTTCTTCGATTGGAGTGTCATTTAAATCGGGCAATATATTGTCATCGTACACACCTATGATGAGAATGTATAATTTTAAAAGTAATACAGATAGAACAAAATATGTGAACAAAAAATGTATATAATGAAGGTCTAAAATAAGAACACCATTAAGGAACTAAACTTGCAATATAGGAGTTGTGTTTAAATCAGGGAGAAGATAATTTGTTTGCATGTCTGCACAATGAGTTTTATATGCACCATTAGTTGTATATCTACTAATCAACTTAGCCAAACATTATGACAAGAATAAATTATGGTAAATTAAGTTGTAACAACACCACTATAAATATATTAAATAGATGACACTGTCACTCACCATTTGTTATTGTAATGATCCGCCCTGTTGTTTCGAGAGGTATAGCCTCGTTTCCCCATTTCTGCTTCTTTTTGTGTTTTTCAGCTGTATTACGATATGTTGGGTCAGGTGGCTCGGCCCTGGAGTGGTTTCGGAGAGGATTTGAGACATTTAGTCTCTTTCGCGAAGGCTTAAGTTTGGAAAGTTGATCGGATGTTGACTTATGTGTAAACGATCTCGGATGTGAATTCTGATGGCTTCATTAGCTCCGTTAGGTAATTTTGGACTTAGGAGCGTGTCCGGAATGTGATTTGGAGGTCCGTGGTAGAAATAGGCTTGAATTGTCGAAAGTTGGAAATTTGGCGATTTTGGTCGGCAGTGGAAGAATTTGATATTGGGGTCGGAATGGAATTCCGGAAGTTAGGGTAGGTTCGTGGAGTCATTTTTGACGTGTGTGCAAAATTTTAGGTCATTCGGAGGTGATTTGATAGGTTTCGGCGTCGTTTGCGGAATTTGGAATTTAGAAGTTCTTAGGCTTGAATCCGATGGTAATTTGGTGTTTTGATGTTTCTTTGAGTGTTCCGAAGGTTCGACTAAGTTCGTATGTTGATATTTGACTTGTTGGTGTGTTTGGTTGAGGTCCCGATGGCCTCAGGACGATTTTGGGTGATTGACGGAACAAGTTTGGAATTTGAGGAATGCTGAAGTTGAACTCAACTGTCATAACCGCACCTGTAGAGTGGGAACCGTAGGTGCGAGCCCGCAAAAGCGGAGAAGGAGCCGCAGATGTGGCCAAGGCTGAGGTTGGCTGGATGCGCAGGTGCGAGAATTGGAGCGCACCTGCGAGACCGTAGGTGCGATTTTGTGGCCGTAGAAGCGGATTCTGAGGGAATAAGTGGGAACCGCACCTGTGATGGATTTTCCCCAGGTGCGGCATCGCAGAAGCGAGTATTTGGACCGCAAATGCGGTATCTCTGGGCAGAAAGTATAAATTGTGGACTTCGCGAATTTTGGTCCATTCTTCACCATTTTCAGTCGATGTTGGAGCTTTTGGGAGCGATTTTGAGGAGGGATTCAAGGGATTATCAGTGAGGTAAGTTGCTTGAGCCCTAATACTCGTATATATGGTGATTTCCCGTTGTTTAATCATGTAATTAGTGAATATTAGGGGTGAAAATGAGGGGTTAGGGCTTGGGACCTTGGAGAGTTTGATTCGGGGATTTGAGGGGCCAAATGGAGTCGGATTTTGATGAATTTTGTATGTATGGACTCGTGAGTGAATGGACTTTCTAGTTCTGTGATTTTTGCCGGATTCCGAGACGTGGGCTCGGGGGCCGGGTTTGAGCCGATTTCGGGATTTTTGTCTAAATTGATAGTTTTTCTTGTGGAATTCATTCCAATAGCGTATATTGATGGTATTGTACTAATTGTGAGTAGATTCGGAGCATTTGGAGGCCGAGTCGAGAGGCAAGAGCATCGTGGAGTAGGATTTTGGCTTGGTTTGAAGTAAGTAATGCTTCCAAACTTGGTTCTGAGGGTTCGAAACCTCGAACTATGTGTTATGTGATTAGTATTGAGGTGACGCACATGCCAAGTGACGGGCGTGCGGGTGTGCACCGTGAGAATTGTGGCCTGGTTCATTCCATGGCATCATTTAGTGACTCTTTCTTGCTGATATCCATTTTCTATCATGTGATTAAGTAAATGAGCTGTAAATCATGCTAGATATCATGTTAGGGCTTTACGCCGATACTGTTGGGACCCGAGTGGTCGTTTCTTGCTATTATCTCATTGATTTCATTGATATTCTGTACTCAGTCTTATTCATGCATTTCATATCATGTCTCAGTCTTAGTTGTTATTTATTGGCACATCATACCATTGTTCCGGGCTAGTTTTATGGCATTGTGATCCCGTGTGTGAGACTGGAGAGTGATGACTGAGTGAGGCCGAGAGCCTGATTATGAGTGATAGTTATAGGATCGGGCTGCACGCCGCAGTGGTTATGTTGATGATTATGATAGCGCTTGGACTGTAGGAGCCCCTCCGGAGTCTGTAACACACCCCTAGTGAGCGCAGTTGATGTTATTAAGGGATGGATCTTCCCTGGACATGGATCTTGTCCGAAGTAGTTAAACCTAGAGATGGATCTTCTCCATAGGCCCAGAATGGCCTTCCTCGGTACTGAGTAACTGCAGTGTTGTGTATATATTCCGGGATGGATCTTCTCTGGGCCAGATGGCCATATACAGTACCAAGTGGTTGAGCACTTGAGAGTGGAGGTACATGGTACATTTTCATGCATTCTGTTCATTGGTACGTAGACATTAGCTGAGTCTTATACTTCACATTGTTCAGATTTGTATTTACTATCCTGTGGAGCTGAATACTTGAATTGAAAGCATGCCTAATTTTCTGCACAGTTTATTTTCTGTTACTTGTTGAGGTTAAGTCCATCACTACCTATCAGTCCATAGTTTGGACTTGTTACTTACTGAGTTGGTGTACTCACGTTACACCCTGCACCTTGTGTGCAGATCCAGGTATTTCTGGCCACGGTAGTGGCTGTTGACTATTCCAGTTGCAGACTTTCATCGGAGATAGCGAGGTGGCTGCCTGGCGATCGTAGTCTTGCTTTTCTCCTTCTTTACCTTCCTTTTTTTGTATTTTGGTTACTCTCAGACTATGTTAGTCTTGCTATCTTTTAGAATAGCTTGTAGTAGTTGCTCATGACTTAGTGACACCACGATGTCGGCCTATTTATTTCCGCATTTTGTTTTTGAGTTGAACTCTTTTATGACATTTTAGTATGAGAAAGGCTTTTATCTATCTTTTAATGAAATATCGAATTGTTTTTGGAGTATGTCGGCTTGCCTAGTTCCATGATAGGCGCCATCACAACGGGGTATAGTTTTGGGTCGTGACAAGTTGGTATCAGAGCCTAGGTTACATAGGTCTCACAAGTCATGAGCGAGTTTAGTAGAGTCTCGCGGATCGGTGCGGAGACGTCTGTACTTATCTTTGAGAGGCTGTAGAACCTTTAGGAAAACTTCACATTCTTAAATTCTTGTCGTACGAATCTGTTGATTCTGGTAACTAAACTTCTATTATTCTATTCTCTCACAAATGGTGAGGACACGTGCTACCGGTCAGGATGGACGGCCACCAGTACAATCGGTTGGGGCCGTGAGAGGTCGAAGCCGTAGTAGGGGCAGGGGTGTAGCCCGCACAGCAGCTAGGGCAGCACCTATAGATCCACCAGCCTCCCTAGTTCATGATCATGTCCCAGTTGTGGATGCACCAGCGGGACCAGCTCAGGAACCAGCTGTGCCTATTGTTATCCCAGGTCTTCAGGAGACCTTAGCTCAGATTCTGACCGTGTGCACCAGTCTTGCTCAGGTGGTTGCTGTTTCTACTACAGCAGCTACTTCCCAGGCCGGGGGAGGCACTCAGACTCCCGCCGCCCGTACACCCGAGTAGGTTGTTTAGGGACTTCAGACACCGGAGGCACTACCAGCCAAGCCGGTTGCACCTGCTCAGGATATTGTGGTACGAGCAGCGCAGATTGGAAAGGTTTGGTAAACTTCAGCCTCCGACTATCAGTGGTACCGAGGGCGAGGATGCCCGGGGTTTCTTGGACAAGTGTTAGAGGATTATCTGTACATCGGGTATTCTGGAGACCAGTGGGGTCACGTTCACTACCTTTCAGTTCTTTGGAGCTGCCTTTACATTGTGGGAGGCTTATGATAGGCGTAGGCCTGTTGGTGCAGTGCCCCTTACCTGGCAGCAGTTCTCCGTTCTCTTTCTTGAGAAGTATGTGCTGCAGTCCCGTAGAGAGGAGCTGCGCAGACAGTTCGAGTAGTTGCGTCAGGATGATATGACTGTGATGCAGTATGAGATGAGGTTTTCTGAGTTAGGCTGTCATGCTGTTTGGTTGGTTCCTACAGACAGGGAGAGGATCAGGAGGTTCGTGGATGGCCTCGCATATCAGCTACGAATTCTTATCACCAGAGAAAGGGTGTCTGGTGCTTCTTTTGAGGAGGCGGTTGACATTGCCTGAGAGATATAGTCGGTTCGCCGCCAGAAGCGAGTTGAGAGGCAGGCCAAGAGGCCTCGGGGATCTGGTAGTTTTGGTAGTGTTCCTTTTGGAGGTCATTTCCAACCCGGCAGAGGCCGTCATTCAGACATGCTCAGTCAGCTCGTCCAGGTCACCGTGGTGGATCATCTGGCCATGGTCCTCACAGTTCTCATCAGGGCCACTCATCTCTCAGTGCCCTTCCAGCTCATAGTTTGACTCACGAACCATCAGCTCAGGGTTCATCTATGCTTGGTTCTTCTAGTGGGTATCCCGGTGCTCGGGGCTCCCTTTAGTCCCCATCGCCATTTGCCGGGAGAGGTTGCTTTGAGTGTAGAGATTTGGGTCATATCAAGAGATTTTGTCCCCGCCTTACGGGAGGTTCATCCCAGCAGAGGAGTCAGCCTTCGGCTTCAGCACCAGTTACTTCCCCACCCACCCACCCAGCGCCGGAGTGGAGGTCAGTCAGCTAGGGGTCGCCTTAGATAGGGAGGCCGATCAGGGCGGTCAGGCCCGTTTCTATGCACTCCCTGCCAGACCGGATGCTATTGCTTCAGATGTTGTGATCACAAGTATTATCTCAGTTTGCCACAGGGATGCCTCTGTATTATTTGATCCTGGTTCCACTTTTTCATATATGTCGTCATATTTTGCTCGTTATTTGGATATGCCCCGCGAGTCTCTTGTTTCATCTGTTCGTGTATCTACTCCTGTGGGCGATACTATTGTTGTGGATCACGTATATCGGTCTTGTGTGGTGGCTATTGAGGGTTTGGAGACCCGAGTAGACCTTTTGCTGCTTAGAATGGTTGATTTTGATGTGATATTGGGCATGAATTGGTTTTCTCCGTGTCATGCTATTTTGGACTGTCACGCTAGGACAGTGACGTTGGCTATGTCGGGGGTGTCACAGATTGAGTGGCGAGGTTCGTCGGATTATGTTCCCAGTAGAGTGATTTCATACTTGAAGGCCCAGCGAATGGTTGGGAAGGGGTGTCTTTCTTATTTGGCCTTTGTGAGGGATGTCAGTGCAGAGACTCCTACTATTGATTCGGTTCCGGTGGTGAGAGATTTTCCAGTTGTGTTTCCTGTAGCCCTGCTAGGCATGCCGCCGGATAGGGATATTGACTTCGGTATTGATTTGGTGCCGAGCACTCAGCCCATTTCTATTTATAACCCGCAAATCATTAAATTAAAAGAATGAATTATGTAAAATATTAATAATGAGTTGTAAAATCACCGTGATTTCGTTATCTTCATGACTGACTTCGTTATTATTGAAATCTGGATCCTATTAAAAATGTGCATCATAATTAAATCAATCCAATCACAAATAGGAAAGTTGAGAAAAATTAAGTATAGAAACATACTTTGAATGTCTCTTCACGTGGAGAAGGAATGTATTTCTTTATAATTTCCTCGTCGTCACTAAGCGTAATAACTTTCAAGACATCATCTTGGTTCTTAGCGTTGGAACTCTTAACCTCAACTTTAAACATAAACTTTTTATCAATAATATTTTCTATCTCCATTGGACATGAAGAGTTGTCTGCAGCACCATAATTCTAACAAAAAGGACATAATCACAACGGTTAATAGAAGCTACAACAACAAAAGTAAAAAGCAAATGTAATATGGTGTACATAAATTCTTTGTTCCTTAGTAGAATGGATTAAATAGTTACAAAGATAATGCTTCAATTCTCATAGTAAGTGTGTTATTAAGCATAAGCTAAATACCAGGAATAATACACTAAATAAAGAATAAAAAGAGCAAAGTAGAACATCGGAAACTAAAGTGAAAGCATAAGTTTTCTGAAGTAGGATCAAAATAAAGTGAAACATCAATCAAAATTCAAACAATATTTATGCTCTGTAAAAGACACCAAACTATAACTATCTTAACTTTACCGAGACTTAAGGACAACTAAAAATAGAGAACTATTACCATCATTTTGAACTTATCAACCCTCTCAAGTAAATCTAAAAAGAGCAAATGCATAGAGATTTAGCAATAAGCTCATTTGACTTTTAAAAATCAGATCTTAATCACTTTCTAACTTAAAATTGGAACTTTGAAGTTTAACAGTCCTCACATGCATATAGACACAAATTAAACTACCCCAAAAATAAGAAGTAAAGGAGATGCAGGGGATTGTTCATGTACCACTTCTTTTAATGTTGATGGTCTTATTTTTCTAAACAGTTGTATTATACCTCAAATACAGCATCCTTTAAATCATTTGCCGACTTTCCGATAATCTTAATTGCATCCTTATCCCACAGCAGCAAAGAAATTATACCGGTGCAATCCATCACCTTAACTTGTAGCATGTACCTGGAAAGAGTTTGTGTTATTAAATTTTTAATGTTTAATAATAGTAAAAAAAAAAAAAACTACTCCCTCTATTCCAATTTATGTGAACCTATTTCTTTTTTGGTCCGTTCCAAAAAGAATGAACCCTTTCTAAATTTGGTAACAATTTAGCTTAAACTTACAATTCTACCCTTAATGAGAAGCTTTTATAACCACAAAAATACTCTGGGCTCCTTTTTGACTTGTTTAGGACCACAAATTCCAAAAGTCTTCATTTTTTCTTAAACTCCGTGCCCAATCAAATAGGTTCACATAAATTGGAATGGAGAGAGTATAAATTATGGTCATACCTATGAGTGGCAGATTGAATCTGCTCGCATTTTTTACAATAGAATTTTCCCCCTCTTTGTATAGTTTCTTTGCGCAATTTTGGCATGCTAAATAATACCATCCACGGTCTAATTTTACGTGTACAATAGTTGCTACAACCCAGAAATTTCCTGGCTGCGCATAAAAATTGTATATTCAAATGTTATGTAGAGAAAGAGAGGACAAAAGTTGTGCTAACTAAAATTAACAAAATTAAAAAGTAGGTACTCACATGCTTACAGTCACTCAGATCCTCAATAGTTTTAACTTCAATACTTCCAGATGCTAGCTCATCAGCAACGGAATGAGTTTTGTGAGATGAAATTTGAGTAATTCTTTGTGAGCTTTTTCCACGCACAGAAACCATTCTGTTTCATTTTTTAAGTTGAGATACGTTAATAAATATTGAGACTAAAATTTGATTTCAAAATATCCTTTAATTAAGTATAACTTATAGACATGGAGCAAAAGTCAACAACTTGAGGAAGATTTGAATTAATCCAAAGCATCGACGCGTGCCAAGTGTTCCTCACCGAATATTGCTCTGCACACATAAAAATAATTCTTAAGAGTTTACTAATTGTATAAAGACATTGTATTGTAAAGTAAGGAGACAATTTAATAATCTCGATATCGATGTGCTCTAATCAATTGCATGACGACGACAACAGGCTTATCATTGGATCCATTCAAATGTGGCTTGATCTGTTCGACAAAGTCTCCCTAAAGAGTAGCATATGCTCCTACAATTATTATAAGGTTAAGCATAGGAATCAAAATAAAGAAATATTGAAATATTTAGTTAGTTTAATAAATTATGGCGAGCTTACTCATAATCTTTTATCTCAATGTTCATGCACATACGGATGCTATCATCTTGTTTGATAGATTGTACGTCTTCATAGCTCACAATTTTGCCAATAACATCTACAATAACATTGACCAATGAATATATGCAAAATTAGTAATCATTATTGACAATATAAATGAAGATTGTAAAAGAATTATTAAATTTCATGATCTACCTCAGATATAGCAATTGGTAAACCAAACATTTAAGACAGAAAAGAGATTATAGAATATTAACTGAAACTGAAAATTGTATTCGAAAGAGGACACCTCAATTTTACAATTACTTTTATTAGTTACACCAAAGTAAGTAGTTAGCTTTCAGGTATGTATATGTAACGATCCGACAGGTCGTTTTTGGAATTTACGCCCCGATCCCCTATTAACTATTTTTCCCAAGTTTATTTCTGCTATTTTTTATTTGCCGGGATGTTTGGTTTTGAGTTTCGGAGAGTTTTGGACACTTAGTCCCTAAATGAGAACTTAAGTGTTGGAAAATCGACCGTAGTCGGAACAGTGTGAATACGAACTCGGAATGGAAATCTGATGGTTCCGTTAGCTCCGTTAGGTGATTTCGGGTTTAGGGGCGTGGTTGGTTTGTGTTTTGGAGGTCCGTAGCTAATTTAGGCTTGAAATGCCGAAAGTTGAATTTTGGAAGTTTCCGGTCCGATAGCGAGATTTTTGATCCGAGGGCCGGAATGAAATTCCGGAAGTTGGAGTAGCTTCGTAGTGTTGAATGTGACGAGTGTACGAAATTTCAGGTCATTCGGGCGTGGTTTGGTTAGGGTTTTGATCAAAAGTGTATTTTGAGGAAATTTGGAGTTCTTAGGCTTAAATCCTTGATTAATTCGAGTTTTCGATGTTGTTTTAGGTGGTTTAAGGATTGGTACAAGTTTGAATGAGGTATTAAGTGTTATTGGTGCTTTTGGTTGAGATCCCGGGGGCCTCGGGATGATTTCGGATGGTTGACGGGAAGGTTGAAAAAGTGTTGCAGCAGCTGTAGTATTGCTGCTTCTGTTATTTTCGCATATGTGGCTTGTGAACCGCATATGCGGCACCGCAGAAGCGGCTAAAGGGCCGCAGACGCGGTTTTGGGGTCATTCCTTCAGGAACCGCAGATGCGGTATATTTTCCGCAGATGCGGTATATTTTTCGCAGATGCGGTATATTTTCCACAGATATGGAACCGCAGATGCGGTATATTTTCCGCAGATGCGAAAATCCATTGGCAGAATGTTTTAAGTTCAGAAAATGGGACTTTGTCCCATTTTTCCATTTTTACCAATTTAAAGCTCGGGTGAGGCGATTTTTCGAGAGATTTTTCAAGGAAAACAACGGGGTAAGTGTTTTTAACTTAATTTTGGTTAGATAACTCGAATCTATTACAAGTTTGGCATTAAATCCGTGATTTTAGTTGGAAAAGTTTAGAAAACCCTCTTGGATAGATTTGATGATTTGAGGGTCGAAATGTTATGGGATTTGGATAATTTTGGTATGATTAGACTCGTGAGAGTGCGAGGTTTCTGGAAATATAAATTTTACCCAATTCTGAGATGTGGGCCTGAGGGGCATTTTGGTCATTTCACATAATTTCGTGTATTAGCTTAGAATATAATTGTAGAATCAGTTACTTGAAGTATTATTTACAATGTGCAATTGAATTGAATAGATTTGGGCCATTTGGAGTCAGATACTCGTGGCAAGAACGTGGTTTCTAGTTGATTTGAGCCGGTTCGAGGTAAGTATCTTGCCTAACCTTGTGTGGGGGAACTTCCCCTTAGGATTTGAGTCCTCTCTGCTGATTGTAATCCGAGTACGCGAGGTGACGATTGCGTGCTCGGACTTATTTGTGGAAACTTGGCCTTTTAGGATTCTTAGGTCCTTATATTCACTGAGTATGAAGTTGTTCTTGATATGATTGAATTCCCTATTACTAGTTTTTACCTCTACATGTTTTACTTGGAATTAACTGCTTTATGGTTCATTCTTATTGCCTAATTGACTCTTACTATTGCTTAACTGAAGATCTTTCCTCTATTGTCGCGTCATCTTTTATAACTGCTTGTTTTTTTATTTGGAAATCATTATTATCACCCATGTATTTATTTAGTCTTAATTGAAATTGTTGTATAACCTTCGTAACCTGCCCAACCTTTAAAAAGAAGAGTAGATATTCTATGTTTAGTTGATATTTCCTTACTTGAAATTTACTTGACTCGTGTTAACTCCCTCATTGTTGAACTATATGCTATGGGGTTGTTGCTTCATATTATTTTCTTCCTTGTTGAGTTGTTCTTGTTACGTTTAGTATTCTCTATTGTGGTTATGCCTTGTGAGCTAGTTTTACCGTCCCCTGGTGAGCGAAAGATTTTTTAGTTGATTCACTTGTTGTGCTCTTGTATATACTGTTATTGTTGTTGTTGTACTTGGGGTGTTGATGCACGAGGTTTCTGCCATGCGGTTATTGATATTGTGATGCACGAGGTTTCTGCCCTGCGGTTGTTGTTGTGGGGTCGCACGAGGTTTCTGCCGTGCTATTGCCACTATTGATATATTGCACATGCGGCGTAACAAGGCGGGATATGTATATATGCTTATATGTGGGTTGCGCATGTGGCGAAATAAGGTGGGAACATTATGAAGCACGTGTGGCGAAACAAGACGGGCACTTATTATGTTATTATTTGCACACGTGGCGGAACAAGGTGGGCTATGTCAGGGGTTGATTGTGAGTATTTGTGATGGCCTGAGGGCATTTCTGTTTGTTCAAATGTTGTGATTATAGTACGTTTACCTATACGAACTTTGTCTCGTGGAAGTTGTGAGGTGAGTTGTCAGTGTGACCGTGAGGTTGATGAGGGCACGGGATGCCAGTGGTTAGATTTCAGGTACTGGGACTCGTGAGTTGTAATTGTCCGAGATTCGGTAATTCGTGGTAATTGTTGGATAAGACCTGATGTGAACACCGTCGTAAGATCTGAGTTATTGTTTTGTTTTCCCTTTACTGTATTGTGACTGTAGGATTTGGGATGCGTTTTATTGCCGTTCTTATGTGTCATCATTCTTAATATTTTCGTTGTTACTTGTTGTTCTTTTCCCTTATTGTGATTGTAGCATTAATGGTCGCTTTGTACAGTCTTTATATAAATATATATCATGTTCCGTTGTTCCTATCATTGCACTGTTTATTAGACCGGTAGGTGTCTCGACTGTTCCTCGTCACTACTCCACCGAGGTTAGTCTTGATACTTACTGGGCACCGCCGTGGTGTGCTCATGCTACTCTTCTGCACATTTTTTGTTGTGCAGATCCAGGTATTTTCCACTCAGTTCTATCATCCTTGGGAGGAGGCGTTCTGTAGAGACTTCGAGGTATATCTGCTACGTCCGCAGACCGAGGAGTCCCTTTCTATCTTCTGTAATAAGTATAGTCCCTTCAGTATTATCCTTGTTTAGATATTTCCGGAGTTAGAGCTTCTTATGCATTTCATAGCTTGTGATTTGTGAGATTCCGGGTTTTGGAAATTTTGTTAGCTTCGAGAGTTGTTATTGTATGTGCCGAGCGGCACCTTAAACACTGTTTATTTTTATTATTCCGGTTTTTAGTTATTTTCTTCCGCAATTATTGTTTATATTCCGCATTTGTTAGGCTTACCTAGTCATAGAGACTAGGTGCCGTCACGATGGTTCACGGAGGGCGAACCGGGGTCGTGACAGTATAACAACTTAAGTGAAACTTAGGTTTACCTGTCTATTTAATGTGTTTATTAATTTATATTTTCTCTTACTAATTATAGTTGTTGTTCATTTACGACTGAGTCTATATGAAAGGCAACATGACAGCCATTTTATTTCTACTAAGTCTATACAAAATAGAACGATTAACTCATGCACATTTGGCAGTAAGACATAGTTGCATAAATTCTCTCTGTGAACTCTCTCCAGTCTCCACAACATCAGCCTACTTTGAAAAGTGGAAATTTGGCTGATTTATCAAGTAGTATTTATAGGCTGCAACAATAGGGAAAGTTTTTTTTAGCTACTACTTCACTGCCATTTTTAGTTATATTGAATTGCTTCTCACTTAACACTCATATAAACATAACTAAAAGTAAAATGAAACTTGAAAAAATGAGAGAAACTTAATTACCGAATAGCTCAGTATTGTCAATGTCCTGAGGATTTGATAGTTGTTCATAGGTTTTAAATTTGAAGATACACATGTTAAAATGTGGATCATATATTTCCTCAACAGTGGTCTTATGCATGAACATCAACTTAAACTTGTGGTCTTTGGTCTTCAGATTCATATTATTTGGACAAACCATGAAATTCTTCATGATGTACAAACCCATTTCCTTAATTTGTTATTTGAACCTTTGGATAAAAGACCTGCCAATACTTGCGTGAATGCGGTCGCCCTAAAAAAATAGTCAATTAGTTAAAATGACTAAGTTATTTTGTATATGACTGTAATATGCTTATGCATATGTAAACAACGCAAAATAGAAAGTAATCGTAAAGTTTAAAATAATACCTTTTCATCCATCACAATAATCTCAATAGAAAAAGGGGTATTAGGTCTGTAGCGATTCGGATTTTCTCAAAGCCTGACAACACGAACCTTTAATTTCCAATTCATTGACTTGCTGTTAATTTCGCTAACGAAATTTATTTCAACCGCCATTAAGTCCTGAAAATAGAAAGAGGTATTTATAAATATTAGTACAAACTCCAACAAAATGCTTACAAAAAAAAACATATGAAGCAAGAGATCATGTGAAATAATTGACTTTTTGCTGACGATTCTCCAAAAAATCATCAGCAAGAATCTGTGGTATAATCCTAAGATTGATAAACAATAGTTGCCATTGGAGTTACGCCGCCAACAAACTTCACAGGAAAATCTGTTCCGGAAATACAATCTCAACTATAATAAAGACTGTTCATGAAATATAAATCATACCGATCACCTCTTGTAGTCCACAATAGTTGTTTGATATGCATACGAGGGAGAAAGAATAGAAGTATATATTGTAAAAGTAGAAAACTGAATTGAGAAAACTGTGAAATCATGTTACTGAGAATGTAGGACAGAAGAATTCATGGGTGAGGAGTTTGATAATAGGTGAATTTGACTATAATCACACCTTAAATAATCACCTTCTTGTGTAGTTTTAATGCTAAAAGTGATAACAAAATGCTCTTATTAGTGCTTTTCATGGTTTGCAGGTGATATATATATAAGGAAGGCTAAGGAGCAGTTTTGGAGTCAAAATTGATGAAAAAGAGGCCAACTGTGAAATTTCCCAAGTGAACCATGCAAAACAAGCCGAAGATTCAGAGCACTGGGTCCACCGCGACCGCGGCAGAACCGCGGTGGAAAGCAGCTGCAGAATTTCAAGGATTCCGCGAGGGTGTTTGGCCGCGGTTCTACCGCGACCGCGGCAGAACCGCGGCAGGCGCAGAAACTTCAGGGACCAAAGTGTCAATTACGGGATTTTTAGACCTAAACCCTATTTAAAACATTAGACTTCGCCCAAGAGAGGCATGTATTGATTTTTAAGGTTTCTTAGCAAGAAAAACCATTGTGAGAGAATACTCTAAACATCTTTCTTCTTTTCTTTTGATTTTCATGATGAATTCAATCTTAGTCTATTTTCCCATAGCCATGAGTAGCTAAATTCCTTGTCTAAGGTTTTGATGGAACCTATTAGGTGATGAACTTCTTGTTTATGTGAATACAAATTGCTAGTTTAATCTCTATTTGTTCAACTTCGTGTTCGTTGTAGTTAATTAACAGGATCCTCAATTAGCTGTGCCTATTTAGTGTGCATAACTTGGAAAAGAGTGCATATTTAGGGTATTGTTGAACAACACCACTCCTAGATTATCAGAGGGATCTATAATTGCCGGTTTAAAGGCGGGATTAGGGATAACGAAACCTTGGGTGTAATCTCAAGTGAATCGTGCTAAATAAAGTAAGCTAGTGTATCTCGGGAGAGTGAAATAGTAAATTACTGTGATTACTCGGGAGAGATTTGCGGTAAGATTAGCGTTCATGATTGATAGAGATGTGTGGGTAAATTTGTATGAGCATAAACAGAAGGGATTCCATCAATAGGGGAATCATTGCCTTAGCTTTTCCTCATAATTGTTTACAACCTCATTAGTTTAGTTTACAGCTATTTAGTTACTTGCAAGCTAGTCGTTAAAGAACACTCAACTGAGATTTGAATATTTGGGGAAGCTGGTTCTGAAGAATTAGTGGGTCTGAAGATAGTAGTTGATAGGTTAACTCTCTGTGGATTCGACCCTGGGCGTAATACTCGGGTTATATTTGCAACGTCCGCTTAGTCCTTTTTATAAGGCATAGTTGGGCGTGATCGAATATTGGCGCCGTTGCCGGGGAGTTAACGGAATTATCAATTGCCATTGACAGAAATACAAGGATTCTTATTGTAGTCAGTCTTCTCTCTACCAACTTTTTCATTGAAAATTTGACGGTTGTTGATCTGGGTGCGCAGGTGTATGCCTAGAAATTCTACGAGGACTGGAGAACTACTTGAAGGACTCTCAGACCCCGAGAAGACATTCCGGGCATTGAATCGTGCCAACAAAAGACTTCAACAACCCCAACAAACACACCAATTCGAAATTGACATGGGCGACATAAACGATCCTAACGGGAACGTCAGGAATGAGCAATTGGCACCTCCTGTGCCTGAGGGTGCACTATATGACTGGGCACAACCCACAGCTGACAATTTGGCCACTGCCATTGTTGTGCCCGCAATACAAGCTGAATCGTTCCAGATCACAAATAACATGCTACACTTGTTGCAGAACAAGGGACTCTTTTCTGGGACACAAGCAGAAGATCCTCAGCAGCACTTAAAGAACTTCCTGTCTATATGCAAAACCCAAAGGCAACCCAACGTGACTCCGGAAGCAATCAGGCTATTATTGTTTCCATTCTCGGTGATAGGAGCTGCTCAGGTTTGGCTAAACTCGTTTCCCATAAACTCTATAGTAACTTGGGATGAGTTGGTCAAGCAATTTCACAACAAGTTCCATCCGCCCAACAAAACTGCTCAACAAATTGATGAGATTGTGAGCTTCAAACAGAAACCAATGGAGACACTACATGAGACATGGGGCAGGTTTAAAGGAATGTTGGTTATGTGTCCCCACCATGGTGTTCCAGAACAGATGTTGGGACAANTGTTGTAATTGTAACCTTTGTATTCTATTCAAAAAAAAAAAAAAACTGGGCGTTAGAATCAGAGAGGGGCCTCGACCGCGGTTCTACCGCGACCGCGGTGAAATCGCGGTCAGAAGGCCACGCGGAATCTAACTGCTCGCGGTTCTACCGCGACCGCGGCAGAACCGCGGCAGATACAGACGCATCCAGGTAAGTATTTTTTTTTTATTTTTTTTTATTTTTTTAACACCCTAAAAATAAACCCCCCCCCCC
>NC_031991.1:965642-985779 GCF_001879085.1 Nicotiana attenuata | reverse complement strand
TTCATTGATCAAATGCTGGATAGATTGGCAGGGAGGTCACACTTTTGCTTCTTGGATGGGTACTCAGGGTACAATCAGATTCCATCGCCCCTGAGGATAGAGAAAAGACCTCCTTCACATGCCCGTACGGAATTTATGCCTTCAGGAGGATGCCCTTTGGCCTATGCAATGCACCCGCCACATTCCAACGGTGCATGATGGCCATATTTACTGACATGGTAGAAGATATAATGGAGGTGTTCATGGATGACTTCTCAGTGGTGGGGAACTCATTTGAGGACTGCCTAGTGAATCTGACGCGTGTGCTGAAACGGTGCATCGAGACTAACTTGGTTCTGAATTGGGAAAAGTGCCACTTCATGGTACAAGAAGGCATAGTCTTGGGGCACCGGGTGTCAAGCAAAGGAATAGAGGTTGATAGAGCAAAGGTTGCTGTCATAGCAAAGCTGCCGCCACCAACGTCAGTCAAAGCCATAAGAAGCTTTCTTGGACATGCCGGATTCTACCGGAGGTTCATTAAGGACTTCTCCAAAATCGCCAACCCTCTCTGTAAGTTGTTAGAGAAAGATCACCCTTTTGTTTTTTCTGATGATTGCAGGGTAGCTTTTGAGGAGTTGAAGCAAAGGCTGGTCACAACACCCATAATCGTTGCCCCCGACTGGGAGCAACCGTTCGAATTAATGTGTGATGCTAGTGACTACTCGGTGGGGGCAGTGCTGGGCCAGCGGAAGGACAAATTGATGCACCCAATCTACTCTTCTAGTAGGACGCTGAGTGGAGCCCAGTTGAACTACATAGTGACAGAAAAGGAGATGCTAGCTGTGGTATTTGCTTTCGACAAGTTCCGGTCCTATCTGATAGGATCCAAGGTAATCGTATACACTGACCATGCAGCTCTTAGATACTTAATAGAAAAGAAGGACTCTAAGCCACGCCTGATTCGTTGGGTGTTACTATTGCAAGAGTTCGATCTTGAAATTCGTGACCGCAAGGGCACTGAAAATCAAGTCGCTGATCACCTATCACGACTTGAAGGAGCTGAAAATGTAGTAGAAATGGAGGAAATTCTGGAAACTTTTCCAGACGAGCAGCTGCTCGTCACCACTCATCAGGAAGCGCCTTGGTATGCAGACTATGCTAATTACATGGCCAGTGGTATTGTTCTTCACGACCTGTCATCGGTCCAGAGGAAGAGATTCTTTCGTGAAAGCCAATGGTATTACTGGGATGAGCCCTATTTGTTTAGAATATGCCTTGATAACATGATCCGGAGATGCGTCCACGAGATCGAACAATCTTCTGTCTTGCAGGCTTGTCACGCTTCGGCGTATGGCGGTCACTTTGGAGGAATCAGGATAGCAGCTAAGGTGCTAGAGGCCGGATTTTTCTGGCCAACGGTGTTCAAGGATGCTCACTTATGGGTTAAGGGCTGTAATGAATGTCAACGCACCGGGAACATTTCCCGGCGTCACGAGATGCCCATGAACCCAGTTCAAGAGGTGGAAGTGTTTGATGTTTTGGGGATAGATTTCATGGGTCCCTTTGTCAGCTCCTATGGCAATAAATACATTCTTGTTGCCGTAGACTATGTGTCCAAGTGGGTGGAAGCTGCAGCCTTACCCACCAATGATGCTAAGGTGGTAGTCAGGTTTCTAAAGAAGAACATATTCACCCGCTTTGGGACACCTCGTGCAATTATCAGCGACGGAGGCACTCATTTCTGCAATTGGGCCTTCGAGAAGTTGTTGGCTAAATATGATGTGCGCCACAAGGTGGCCACTCCGTACCACCCACAGACCAGCGGACAGGTTGAGGTGTCCAACAGAGAGATCAAGAGCGTATTGACAAAAACTGTAAATGCTACAAGAACTGACTGGTCAAGGAAGCTAGATGATGCACTACGGGCCTACAGGACAGCTTTCAAGACACCAATTGGTATGTCACCATATAAGTTGGTGTTTGGGAAGGCCTGTCACCTACCTGTAAGACTTGAACATAAAGCGTGGTGGGCACTGAAACAGCTGAATTTAGACTTGGAAGCTGCGGGCACGTCGAGAGTCACTGAATTACATGAGCTAAAGGAGTTCCGGTATCTTGCTTTTGAGAGCACAAGGCTATATAAAGGGAGAATGAAGCGGCTTCACGATCAGAACATCATTGAACGAAATTTCAAACCTGGGGGACAGGGTATTGCTTTATAACTCAAGACTGCGGTTATTCCCGGGTAAGCTAAAGTCAAGGTGGTCTGGACCATTTCGCGTGGTTGAAGTGTTTCCATCCGGAGCTGTGGAAGTTTCTACTGAAGATGACTCTCGTACATTTAGAGTCAATGGTCAGCGGTTGAAATTGTATGTGGGCATGAACGAGCCTAAGGAGATGACCGAGCTGCATTTGAATGAACCCCAGAGGTCGAGCGAACCTTAATTTCGCTAACATGAGTCGTGCCGCGACGTTAAATCAGGCGCTATGTGGGAGGCAACCCATGACATTGTTGTAATTGTAACCTTTGTATTCTATTCAAAAAAAAAAAAAAAAAACTGGGCGTTAGAATCAGAGAGGGGCCTCGACCGCGGTTCTACCGCGACCGCGGTGAAATCGCGGTCAGAAGGCCACGCGGAATCTAACTGCTCGCGGTTCTACCGCGACCGCGGCAGAACCGCGGCAGATACAGACGCATCCAGGTAAGTATTTTTTTTAATTTTTTTTAATTTTTTAACTACCCTAAAAACTAAACCCCCCCCCCCTTCTATTTCCCCTCACTTATTTCCGCCCCTTCCCCTCATCCCCTTCTTTCTCTCTCTCTCTCTCTTCACCTAAAATCCTTCTTCTTCTTCTTCTTCAAACCTCCATTACCAACCCCCTTCTTCCCCAAACCTCCATTCACACAACTCCATTCCTTCCCCTCTTCAACTCAAGTAAGTTATTCTTCTCTCTCTCTAATTCTTTCTATTTTAAGTAGTGTAATTTGTTAAATTATTAGTTTTACTTAAACCCTAGTAGGATTAGTGTAGTAAGTTGAATTTTTTGCTTTCTTTTATGTTTGCCCTTATTGTAGTTGTTGTAGTTGATGTTTATGAGGTTGTTTGGTGCCAAATTAATTGGGTCTCCATTATTACATAATTTTGAAGTTGTTTTGGTGATTTGGAGGCCTAAACTAGATTTTGTGGTGTAGTATGGTATTGGGTCATGTGTTGGCCGAAAATTGTGGTACTATGTTGTATATTTTTTGGGGTGTTTAAGCCCAACCTAGGTTTGGGATGTTGTAGTTGATGGTTGTTGATGTGTAGTTGATTGTTGGTATGGTGGTATTTGTTATATGGTGGTGTTGTATGTCATGTGTAACATTGAAAGGAGTAAGTGTGGGGTGTATTATGCCGGAAGTGGTAAGAAAATTATGAGGCTATTTTGGAGGTTGTTATGAATGAATTAAGGGGAAATATTTGGTGTCATTGGGTGGTGAAGTCTGAGTAACCATCTTATCGGCACTAGCTAGGGCATATGTTGATGGTTTGTTTGATTATTTGCAGGTCACATGGCTCCCAAAAGGCAGAGGCGCTCTGGAGGCACATCCCAACGACCTGCTTATGATGAGTCCAGATTCCAATCGGAACTGGTAGAGGACGACTTCATTGGCAAGGCTACAAAAACCTTTATCCATGAGATCCCGATTGATCGGGTAGCCCTTCGAGCCGAAAAAGTGGAGATGTATGAAGAAATACGGAGGCGGGAAATGGAATTCCTATTTACTGACCCTGCACCAGTTAACAAGATGCTGGTTCGTGAATTTTATGCCAACTGCCCATTGAACTTGGGTAGGGAGGTGATTGTTCGGGGTATGGTGGTCAGTGCTCAAATTCAAACAATTCGCGGGTGTTGCGGCGCCTTCGTTCAGGGCATGCGTGACGTCGACTATTAGTTACCGAATTGAAAAGTGTCCGTGGGTGACATGGGGAGGGTCAATGACGGATTGTACTTGCACAGGGGGGCATTTGGATACGTGACCAATAACCCTCAACTCTAACTCTTTCACTCACTTGGCCAAGTGTTGGTTGACTGTTATCTGTAGCAGGTTCCTGCCATCCAGCAATACCACAGACGTGAACTTCAATAGGGCATTTTTGACTCGGTGCTTTGTGACAGGGAAGGATATTGATGCGGCCCGGGTAATTGGAGATGAAATGGTCTTACGGGGACCGCTGCTGACAAAGGGATTCTATTTCCCTTCCTTGGTAACCACATTGTGCTTGATGAGAAACACCCCCACCAATCCTGCAGATGGAGATTTGCCTCCCAGAGCAGCTTTCAAAGCTTCTAGCATCAGAGTGGGCAGGGGTACACGCACCACAATTGAGATTGATGATGAGGAGGATGATCCGGTTCCTTTTGCACCGTCTAGGCGGTCTGTTGACAGTGCCGGGCCCTCTCGGCGCCCCCATTCTGGAGCAGACCTATCACGCTCACAGTCCTCCCGGCCTATGCTACGCTCCTTGGAGGAAGAGGTCGCGGATCTCCGCACCTCGGTGGATGGTCTACACACGCGGATGGACGCCATGTCACAGAGGCAGGCTAGATCTGAGAGCCGGTTTATGGCTTGGTTACGTGCATTGGGGAGGGCCTGCCATGTAGACCCCAGCACCGTCTCCGACTCGGATTGAGTCTCAGGGAAGTCGTCTCACACTTTTGCTCTTTACTTTATTGATATGACATGGGGACATGCCATGATTTTAAGTGTGGGGTGGGAGACATGCTCTAACTGTGTATTGTAATGTATATAGATGTATGTTGTTGTGCTGTAGCATTAGAGAGATGTGTTGTATATATGTGAGTGTGTTATATTAGGAGTAGCTGACTTGGCCCAACGACGGACACTTGTTGACGGGTCTCTTGAGGGTCAAAGTCAGATATAAAAAAAAAAAAAAACTTGTAGAGGACTCTTCCTGATGACGGACTAGGTGGACAATACTCTTGAGGGAAGTAGTCCATGTAGAATTTTTTTAATTTTATTTTCTTCTTTTAGGTAGTGTAGTACCTCCCCCTTGGTTTTTCTTTTGACCACGGTTCTTTTCCAAGGGTTTTTCTTGAACCGGGTTAGGTAGATTTTTCTTTTGTAGTTTTAGGATTAGATGGGTGAAGGTCAGAATGTAACCCCAAATGTGCACACTTGCAAAGAAAAGAACTTGAGAGTGTGACGTCTAAGCTTGTTTGTGGACTCATAATATATGCCTTAATTTTGCACATCTTGTCTTGCTTGAACACTCGTACGATTGTGTTGATGAACTGATTCGGAATGAGTTACATGCTAAGTGTGTGTGAGTTGTTACTTGCATCCTATGCTTGTATATGATACCTAGATCTTGCCCTGTGTGTTTGCAAAGCGAAATAGAAGTCGTTTGGTTTTAGAGATGATTGAGGCATTTCTTTGTGCAACCCTTTATACTTGAGAATCCACCTGTGCATATTACCATAGTTAACCCCTTTGAGCCTGAAGCCTATTCCCTGATAACCCTATAATGATCTAAATCGCTGTGTTTGAATAAGCTAATTGTTTGAACCTTTACCTCCTAGAAGCACTTGAATCACTAAAGAATATGCAAAAGTCTAAGTGTGGGGTGGGAGAGAGTTAGTGAAAAAAAAGGAAAATCAAGAATGAAGGTTCTGGTTGGTGAACTGGCAGTGTACAATAAATCTAGAAAAAAAAACAAAAACAAAAAAAAAGAGAAGAAAAGAAAAAGAAGAAGCCAGTTGTACCTAAAGAAAAGTGGGGGTCACAAGTGAAACAAAATGTGGAATAATGATTGGGTTGAACATGAAGGTGAAACAAAAGGAAGTGTGTATTAAAAGTGCTTAGGGAGGTTAGTCACTATATCCAAATATATCCTACCCGTCCCTTAGCCTACATTACAACCTATAAAGACCTCTTGATCTTTGACTGACTGGCTCGATTAGTGGAGTATTACACTAGGGGCAAACTTATGGTGTGTCTGTGTGGCTTGTGAATGCTCTTTGCTGAGAGTGAGCGAATTCTTTCTATATATGGTTCCTTGTTGTTGAATTTTATGTGTGTGGAACTTTTCTCAAATTTTGTTTATGTGAGGGCATGTGATTCAGGAAGAAAAAGTGAGTCTTCACTTATGTTAGAGTAATTAGAGTGAGCACATGTGTGTCTTGGCATGAGAGTCTGCATTTGAGATATGATTGTGCACCGCTTAGGTCGATCTTTGATGATAGCAGGTGTGACATAAATTGGGGCAATGCATTGAGCAGTTAGGCCTAGAAGTGTGGTTTAGTTTGCTCGAGGACGAGCAAAGGTTTAAGTGTGGGGTGTTGATAATAGGTGAATTTGACTATAATCACACCTTAAATAATCACCTTCTTGTGTAGTTTTAATGCTAAAAGTGATAACAAAATGCTCTTATTACTGCTTTTCATGATTTGCAGGTGATATATGTATAAGGAAGGATAAAGAGCAGTTTTGGAGTCAAAATTGATGAAAAAGAGGCCAACTGTGAAATTTCCCAAGTGAACCATGCAAAACAGGCAGAAGATTCAGAGCACTGGGTCCACCGCGGTTCCACCGCGACCGCGGCAGAACCGCGGTGGAAAGCAGCTGCAGAATTTCAAGGATTCTGTGAGGGTGTTTGGCCGCGGTTCTACCGCGACCGCGGCAGAACCGCGGCAGGCGCAGAAACTTCAGGGACCAAAGTGTCAATTACGGGATTTTTAGACCTAAACCCTATTTAAAACATTAGACTTCGCCCAAGAGAGGCATGTATTGATTTTTAAGGTTTCTTAGCAAGAAAAACCATTGTGAGAGAATACTCTAAACATCTTTCTTCTTTTCTTTTGATTTTCATGATGAATTCAATCTTAGTCTATTTTCCCATAGCCATGAGTAGCTAAATTCCTTGTCTAAGGTTTTGATGGAACCTATTGGGTGATGAACTTCTTGTTTATGTGAATACAAATTGCTAGTTTAATCTCTATTTGTTCAACTTCGTGTTCGTTGTAGTTAATTGACAGGATCCTCAATTAGCTGTGCCTATTTAGTGTGCATAACTTGGAAAAGAGTGCATATTTAGGGTATTGTTGAACAACACCACTCTTAGATTATCAGAGGGATCTATAATTGCGGGTTTAAAGGCGGGATTAGGGATAACGAAGCCTTGGGTGTAATCTCAAGTGAATCGTGCTAAATAAAGTAAGCTAGTGTATCTCGGGAGAGTGCAATAGTAAATTACTGTGATTACTCGGGAGAGATTTGCGGTAAGATTAGCGTTCATGATTGATAGAGAGGTGTTGGTAAATTTGTATGAGCATAAACAGAAGGGATTCCATCAATAGGGAAAATCATTGCCTTAGCTTTTCCTCATAATTATTTACAACCTCATTAGTTTAGTTTACAGCTATTTAGTTACTTGCAAGCTAGTCCTTAAAGAACACTCAACTGAGATTTGAATATTTGGGGAAGCTGGTTCTGAAGAATTAGTGGGTCTGAAGATAGTAGTTGATAGGTTAATTCTCTGTGGATTCGACCCTGGGCATAATACTCGGGTTATATTTGCAACATCCGCTTAGTCCTTTTTATAAGGCATAGTTGGGCGTGATCAGAGTTGAAATCGTGGTAAGAGATCGTGGGATAGAAGCCGAATTTGTAGGATTGCTATTTCTAGGACAAAGAGGCGAAGGAAGGGCGTGGGTCTGAAGCGACGAATTCTCAATTCCTCTTTCTTATAAAAAATATAGTTTTTTAAAAACAGTAGAATACTGGTTCTTTAATAAAATAATATACCTATTTAATTATTTTTAAATTCAAAATTTAAAAAAAGAAAGTAATTTTACCTAAACTAACTAATGGCGTGGGATTGAAGCACCGAATTCCCAATAAAACAGTAGAAACTACTGAATCTTTAAAAAATAAAATACCTATTTAATTGTTTTCAAATTCAAAATTTTGAAAGAGAAACTAATTTTACCTATATTACATGATTTGTCCAAAATTGCTACATGGCATTTTATGGACATGACACTTGGCATAAGCTCAGGGCTGACTTTCTTCCTTTTAAGTAAATATAGATTTTTAAGGGTGAACTGAAAATTGAAAAGAATAAGAAGTGTGGTAAAGAAGGTGAAAACGTGGGGCCTACATATTTTTTTTAAAAAAAGATTAAACACAAAATTTAAAGATTCACGCGCTGAAATTTGTTTGAAAGACAAACATTTTTTCACATCAGCATCGAATGTCCACGAGAAGCATTAGGGGCGAGTTGAGGTGTTTAGATGGTTACGGGGTATGGTGGAGTATTTAATGGACATCTGAGGCCAACTTTAAGTATTTGTTTATGTATTTTGCCAAATAATTCATAACAAGTCATCACAACCTTTTATTAACATATGTTAAATATTACTTATTAATTATCATTTTTTATATTATCATTATATTACGTCACCAATTTTATGTTGTTAACATATTGTTTAGTCATTAATTTAAATTTTTATACCTTAGAATGTCACATTTCTTATTAAGATATTTTTTTTTATTTAAAAACTATTGTTCTATTGTAGTTATAATAAATCAGTAGTCTATTGTTAAGCCACCTACGGAGTTCTTCAAGGGCAAGCAATTGACCCTATACACACACTTGTTTGGCCCTTATCCCTAAAGTGAAAAACCCTTCTACATTCTCTGATTTGAGGCCAACCAGCTTGAGCAACTACGCCAACAAGATTATTTCTAAGATCATTGCTAGAAGACTCAATCCTCTCCTCAATAAGTTGGTTTCAGTACATCAGAGTGGTTTCATCTCTGGTAGACTTATTACTGAAAATGTTATGCTCGCACAAGAAATTGTCCATAACATATCCAAGCCCAATATTGGGGGGAATATCGTTCTAAAGTTAGATATGGCCAAAGCGTATGATAGAATGTTTTGAGATTTTATTGTGGCAGTCTTGAACAGATTTGGTTTCTCTGAGACTTGGATCAACAGCATTTGGAGACTCATATCCAATGTGTGGTATTCTATTCTTATTAATGGCTCCAGAAATGAATTTTTCTCCTCTTCACAAGGCCTTAAACAAGGTGACTCACTCTCCCCCTCACTCTTTGTATTGGCAGTTGAGGTACTTTCCAGAACTCTTAACAACCTCCATACCAACAATAGTTTTACTCCTTTCAATATGAACTGCAGAGGTCCCTAGATTAATCATCTTGCATATGCGGATGATATTGTCATCTTTAGCAGTGGTAATAGTAGATCTGTAAACCTTATTATGAAGTAAATTACCAATTATGAAAAGGATTCTGGTCAAAAAGTGAACAACCAAAAAAGTTTTTTCCTCACTGAACCCAAAGCTAGTGCATACAGGATCAATAGGATTAGGGTGTGTACTGGCTTTATGGATAAATCTTTTCCTTTTACATACCTTGGGTGTCCTGTCTATATGAGTAGGAAGAAGATCTGTTATTTTGATGATATGATCACTAAAGTGGTGAAAAGACTCAATGGTTGGCAAGGTAAAATGCTCACTTATGGTGAAAAAATAGTTCTTATCAAAAGTGTGCTTCAGTCGATGCCTACCTACACTCTTACTGCTATCAACCCTCCTAAAACTTCCATTAATATATTGGAAAGGCATTTTGCTAGGTTTTTTTGGGGCTCTAATGCTAATAAAGCTAAATATCACTGGAGGTCTTGGAAGAACCTTTGTTTGCCCAAATATGAATGAGGTATTGGTGTAAGGGACTTGACTGAAATTTCTAGTACTCTGGCCATTAAAAGATGGTGGAGGTTCAGGACTCAAAGTTCCTTGTGGGCTGAATTCTTGATGGTCAAGTACTGTTGTAGATCTCATCTTTCAGCAAAAAAATGGTACCCTGATAATTCACAAGCATGGAAGTGTCTCTTAAGTGCTAGAGATACTGCTGAAACCAATATCATTGGAAAGTCAATAATGGAGAAAGTAGTATATGGTGGGACAACTGGAGTGAAAAAGGCGCCCTGGCAGCTCTGTACCCGGATGATATTAATAATCATAAGGCTAAGGTCAAGGAGTACATTACAAATGGCAGTTGGGACCTTACCAAGCTCGGAAGAATTCTTCCTGAGCACATGACTAAGCAGATTAGCAACATTGAGATAGGTCACAATAATCAGCCTGACTATGCGATATAGAATGCTACTCAAGATGGGCAATTCTCCAACACATTGGCATGGCATATGATCACTCAAAGGAGAAAAATAGAAATCTTGCTCAGGTATGGCACAAAAATGTTCCTTTTAAAATATCGTTTCTAACTTGAAGATTATTGTTGTGCAGGTTACCTTTTGATGAAGTAATTATCAACTTTGTCAATCAGTTAGCATCTAGATGTTTCTACTGCTCCAACCCAGGTGTGACTCAATCCAACATGCGTTTATTGAAGGTGAGGTTGTGAACCACACATGGAACTTCTTTGGGGGCACCTCTAAGAATCAGACACCAGCATCTATCACCAAAAACGACATTGAAAAGATGGAGGGACATCAAGCCTAAGAATGAAGTTCACAAATTGCTAATTTGAATTATTCCAGTTTGTATATTCTGGGAAGCCTGGAGAAGCTGGACAACTTGTAAATATGGAGAGCAGAAAAGGTTTATCAAATCTAGAATGGAGGTGCAAATACAATGGAACATCAATGCAACCATCTCGATAGCATTTCCAAAATTGAAAACAACTGGTTCTTGGGATCAACAATGCCCTACTATTGAAAGGCTTAAGCTAGTAGTAATTTGGAGAAAGGTGACATGGAGTAAACCTGGGGCGGGGAGGTACAAAGTTAACACGGATGGTAGCTTTCTTGGAAACAACTAGAGAGCGGGGATAGGAGGAGTAATAAAAAATGAAGTAGGTGACTTAATAATGGCATTTTGAATTCCAATCCAATGCAATAGCAACAACCAAGGGGAAGCACATACAGCAAAATATGGGGTGGACTATGCCTCCAAAATGGAATCCGTGCCTTTGACTTGGAACTGGACTCTAAGATTGTGACTGATATGTTGAACAACAAAGATGTCACGACCTAAATTTCCCTCCGTAAGACGTCGTGACAGCACCTAGTCTCTAAGACTAGGTAAGCCTAACAAATATGCGGAATAACTGAAATAATAACTTAAATAGCAACATCAACAGCTATATAGATAAAAAACTATCGTTCAACATATACAAATCCCAAAACCTAGTGAAGTATAAGTCACAAGCTCTAGATACAGTGTGCAAAGCTTTTATACATCACTGTCTATAAATATATAAAGAAATAAAAGAAGGACAGGATGGAAGGGGACTCCGAGGTCTGCGAACGCTGGCAGATGTACCTTGAAGTCTCCACGTACGCTAGCTCACTGATACCTGGTCTGGTAGGAAGTACCTGGATCTGCGCAAAAAGATTTGCAGAAGCGTAGTATGAGTACACCACAACGATACCCAGTAAGTGCCAAGCCTAACCTCGGTAGAGTAGTGACGAGGTCAGGTCAGGGCCCCACTAAAATTAATAAGAAACAGGGCAGGAGATATAATAATATAATGAAATGACAGAGAAGTGAAACAACAAGAATTTACGGAAGGCAATAACACAGAATCAAAGAAAGACAAATACAACATGAAAGGAAAGCAAAATCTTACAAGTTAAGGAAAGACAACAACAACCAATACAACAAATAGAGGAAAATCAACAGGGGCCCTCCCGAGGTACCGCCTCGTAGTCCCAAAAGTAAATATCTCACAATCTTTCTTTATATCACCGTGGGAGCCTTATAGTTCATTTTTGAAAATTGTTTTCCCGCAATAGCATCCCGCGTTTTAGCCAACCTTATCACTCTACATGACTTCTAGTAGATCCCCTGCTAGCCACGCGTATCAAGCCCATCTTATCTCACCGCATACGTTTCAACACCCAGACCTTATACCACCGCATGCGTATCAATAATCACAACAGCACGGCAGAAACCTCGTGCAACAATAACAACCAAACAGTCATCTCAACAATAATCACGGAAACCAAAACATAACAACTGAAATAATGATATTTCAAGGATAGCAATTTCAAGTAAAGAATCCCCTAGTTAAACAAGGAATATGGAATCAAGAAAGCAGGTAATTCAACTAAACATGTAGTACAAGTTGCAATTAAGAGATGAGGCAAGTAGACATGTGAAATTAGACTAAACATGATGACTATACATGCTAACATAACTCAGTTAAGGCATAACAAGGAAATTACTTAGATAAGTACCGGGATATCAACATTTAGCACGTATACACACTCGTCACCTCGCGTACATGGCCCTCACATATCATAAATTATCACAACAATACCAAAGCCTAAGGGGAATTTCCCCCACACAAGGTTAGACAAGTCACTTACCTCGAACCTCGCTCAATCAATCAATGAGAAGGCCTTTCCCTCGACTTTCCGACTCCAAACGACTCAAATCTAGCCAAAAATAATTACATGCTATAAATATAACTAAAAGAAACTTATCTAGATAATAAAATTATGATTTTAGAAAGAATTGGAAAAATCGCCCCAAAAAGTCAACCCGGGCCGACATCTCGAAATTGGGTAAAAGTCACAAAATACGAACACCCATTCAACCACGAGTCCGCCCATACCAAAATTACTCAAATCCGATACAAAAATCTTTATCAAAACCTCAATATTTGGCCTAAGGATTTTCCACCTTTTCCCCCCAATTTCACAACCCAAATCTTAATTAAATAAAGAAATTAATGACAGATAAGTGGAAATCAATCAAAAACGAGTCAAGAATCATTACCCAAATCTTATCTCTGAAAATCCCTAAAATTTTTGCCTCAATTCGAGTTCTCTAGGTCCAAAAATGGATAATGAAATCAAATCCTCGAACTTAGGACTTTTCTGCCCAGCGATTTCGCATCTGCGAACCCACAGCCGCATCTGCGGCTTCGCACCTGCGGAATTTCCATCGCAAGTGCGGTCTTCACTTATTTCCCCTGGTTCCACTTCTGCAAGCCAAGGGCCGCACTTGCGCGTGCGCGCCTGCGACAAAACGCGTCGCTCCTGCGCATTCACCCCACCGCAGAAGCGAAGCCGCGTTCGCGAATACTTTTCCGCACCTGTGAGTCCTGCCTCGACTGCCCATTTCTGCTTCTGTGCTCACCCTCTCGCTCCTGCGAGCTCGCACCTGCGATCAAACTTGCGCAGGTGCGATTGCACCAGAACTGGTGCACTTCAGCCATTCTTTAATCTCAAAACTTGATCCGTTAACCATCCGGAACCACCCCGAGGCCCCCGGGACCTCAACCAAACACTCTAACAAGTCTTAAAACATGATACATACTTAGTCGAGCCTTCAAATCACATCAAACAACGCTAAAACCACGATTTGCGCATGGATTCAAGCCTAATGAACTTTAGAACTTCTAACTTCTACATCCGATGCCGAAACCTATCAAATCAAGTCTGACTGACCTTAAATTTTGTATACAAGTTAGAAATAATATTACGGACATGTTCCAACTTCTAAAATCGAAATCTGACCCCGATATCAAAAAGTCCACCTCCGGTCAAACTTTCCAAGAATCATCCAACTTTCCAACTTTCGCTTATTAACACCGAAATGACCTATGGACCTCCGAATCAATATCCGGACACACTCCTAAGACCAAAATCACCCTACGGAGCTATTGGAATCATCAAAACTCTATTCCGGAGTCGTATTCACACAAATCAAACTACAGTCAATTCCTACGACTTAAACTTTCATTTTAGGGACTATGTGTCCTATTTTACTCCGAAATCAAAAGTCAAACTTCCCGGCAAGTCTCGTAACCACAGAATGACGTAGAGGGAGAAATAAATAGGGGTTCAGGGTTAATACTCTCAAAACGACCGGCCGGATCGTTACAAAAGACACCAAGAACCTCAAACTCAGGAAGACTATCACAAACATCACTGCTGCAGTTAGTGGAACAGAGGTACTTTTCAAACATTGCTTTAGAGAAACGAATCAGGTGGTGGATTTCTTAGCTAAGCTTGCCTCATCTAGTGGAAATGGTACCTTCTATTACTCTTTCCAACATCTTCCGAAAGAGGTGAATGGACACTTTAAACTAGATAAGTGGCAACTTCCTAGTATTAGAAGAAGGTACGACCAATGTAATTTCTTTGTAAGTTGAATACATAGTTTGCTAAGGAAGAGTTGTATGGGCTCCCTCTTCCAATTTTTGCAGATTGACTCTTCAATCGTGGAGGTTTAGGTCCCTGTCCCCCTCCTTTTGTAATTTTGGTTTCTTGTGAATAGACATGGTAGGGATCGAACCTAACCCCCTAACACCAATGGCGCAATGCCTTGGTGGTGGTTTTAAAATTTAAAAAAAAAAATGTTAAGCCACCTGTACATTCAAAATAAAATTTGTTTCTTTAAAAACCGAGAAGTTTTATCTCTTAATTTACCAATATTTCGACTTGTGAAAGACTATTCAGAAGAATTCTCAAGCGGCATAGCATAAATTTCAAATGCTTTCAGGAAAATTCCTAATTTGAGTTCAACATATCTTCCGGAAAATACCTAATATAGAAGTTTGAATCACTATAGTTTGATTGAAGCACTAGACACTGATGACGAGTTTTCATCAAAGGGTTCATCTTTTATGATTGTTGAATCATATGTTTTGTCATAGTAGCGTACAGATGAGGAGCATTTTCTATTATTTTAGAATCTCCGAAATTTATTTAGGCACTCTTTCTTCGAGTTTCAAGAAAAGGAAGTTGAATTAGAACCTTTGATGCTAAATTTAGTTTACAATAATTTAATAGACTATTTATAATAACGTGCATAGACAGGGTTAAAATCCATTAAAAGGAATACAACATAAGCATATCCAGATCGTTTAGCATAAATTGTTAAAATCTATTATAGACCTTAAACATAAATCTGAACTGTTTATCTTCAACCTCAAAATTATTTGAAAGAGAAAATTACAATGAGGGAGACATATAACCTTACCTCAAAATTACAAGGGACTGTAGGGGAGAAAAAAGGAGGGGCTTTATCCAGATAACCATATTAAAAAATATTAGGTGTCACGACCCTAAACCCAGACCCGGTCGTGATGGCGCCTCTCGTGAAGACAAGGCCAGCCGACACATATCCAATTCAAAGTTAAACAACTAAACATCAATAAAACATGCTAAAACATGATTTAATAATGCTAAACAACAAATAATATCACAACAATGCGGAAGTACAACCCAAACACAGCCCGACATCGGGGTGTCACTAGTCATGAGCATCTATTGGAGTAGAAATACAACTACAAGGTCTGACATATACAAAACATGACTGATGAACGAAAAGGGAGAAAAATGGTGTTGCGAACGCTGACAGCTACCTCGCTAAACTCCGATAACCCTGCCTCCAATCAGCCAAAAATCCGCTACCGGGCGTATAAATACCTGCATCTACGCACAAGGTGCAGGGAGTAAAGTGAGTACTCCAACTCAGTGAGTCATAAAGGTAAATAACAACTGAGCAGTACGAAATCACGTAAAGCAAACCATCATGCTGTATAGAAGCAGTGTAAAACCCTTTGAGAAAAACAGTGAAGAAAATACCTTAGCTCAGTTTAAACCTCTTTGAAAATGACTTTTTCAACAGTTACGCAATGATTGCAAAACAGTAGTGCCGATAAGCACAGAAAATCCGCCCCTCGGGCACAATTATCACAGTATAATAGGTAAAATGACAAGTAAATATGAAAGATGAACACATAAAGGTTCGCCCCTCGGGCAATATCTCAGAACATACCCCCCTCGGGCTCACTCTCGGAACACTCTCGCCTCTCGGGCTCTCTCTCTCAGATCACTCTCAGAATAGTATCATATAGTAACCGGCTGCGGCATGTAGCCCCGATCCATATATTTCGTCAACGACGCTCACTCTGGGGGGTGTGGAGACTCCGGGAGGGGCCCCTTACGGCCCAAGTGCAATAACAAGCCACCTCGTGCATCATCTCTCGGCACTCCGGGCCTCATATCACTCGGCACTCGGCCTCACATCACTCAAGCCACCTCGTGGCATATAAATGTATCTCAGGCCCTCGGCCTCATATCACTCAGCATATCCTCACATATGGCCCTCGGCCTCACTCAGTCCGAAAATCATCACAAGCCCCTCTGGGCATTAGTAAAACAGTAGTTCTCAGCCCAAAACATCATTTAGAAATATCATTTAAGTTTCAAACTGAATATAGGTGGCTGAGTTTGTAAAAAAAATATCAACAGGACTGAGTTCAAAAGATAAGTAAGAACAGTGAGAAACAGTGATAAAAACTCCCGAAGGGTTCAAGTAATTGGCACGAGCCCAAATATGGCAATCAGCCCAAATCATGAGTTAACAAGTAAATTTTAGTCAAATACACGGTAAATTCATCAATCGACTCGACAAGTCACAATCCCAACGGTGCTCTACCCCACGCTCGCTTTCCGGCGTGTAAGTCACCTCAATATAGCACTACGATGTGCAAATCCGGAGTTTCAAACCCTCAGGATATCATTTACAATCATTACTTACCTCGAACCGGCAAAATCTCTAGCTCGCGACGTCTTTGCCCCTCGAATCGGCCTCCACGCGCGTCGAATCTATCCAAAATCAGAACGAATACGTCACAATATGCTAAGGGAACAAAGCCCAAGCGAAAACACTCGAAAAATATCAAAAATCCCGAAATTAGCAAAACCCGAGCCCCGGGCCCACTTCTCGAAACTTAAAATTTTTTACATCAACGGGTTACTTATCTCCTCACGAGTTCATACATACCAAAAGTTCTCGAATCCGACCCCAAATGGTCCTTCAAATCCCAATTCAAAAGTTCAAAATCTCGAGCCCTAGTTCTTCCATTTTTAACTCAAGTTCCATGATTTTCTAGGTGGAATTCACATAATAATCGAGTATTGAGTTCAAAAATCTTACCTCCAGGTGTTTCCCCTTGAATCTCTCTTTAATCTCCTCCAAAATCTCTCAAAAATGAGCAGCTATGGGTGAAAATAGACCCACATTCGCGAACAAGACGACTTTAAAAACATTCTGCCCAGGCAAAATTTCTTTCTATGCGATCGCGGGAAAACCTTCGCGATCGCGAAGCACAAAAACTCAGCTCCCAAATTTAACCCTATGCGAACGCAACAAAAACCATGCGAACGCAATCCACTGCCATATTACTCTATGCGATCGCGTACAACACTCCGCGTTCGTGAAGAACGAATCCCAACCAAAACCTCAGGTCCACTTTACTCTATGCGAACGCGACCTGCCCTACGCGTTCGCGATCAACAAATTTCACCCCACTATGCGATCGCACCTCAACTTATGCGAACGCGAAGCACAATTGAACAGCTCCCTCCAAATCTTCTATGCGATCGCAATGAACAAAAGCCTGCAACTGAAACCTGCAATTTCTGAAGTCCTCAAAACATGAAATTGATCCGTTTAATCTCCCGAAACACACCCGAGGCCCTCGGGACCTTAACCAAACCTACCAACATAACCCATAACATCATTTGAACTTGTTCCAATCGTCAAAACACCTCAAACAACATCAAATTACCCAAAACTCATCGAATTCAAGCCTAAGTTTTCCAAAAACTTCCGCAATACACTTTCGATCAAAAACCCGACCAAACCACATTCGAATGACTTGAAAATTTGCACACACATCCCAAATGACATAACGAAGCTACTGCAACTCTTGGAATTCCATTCCGACCTCTATATAAAATCTCACCTATTTACCGAAAAACGCCGAAATTTCACTTCCGCCAATTCAAGCCTAAACCTTCCACGGACTTCCAAAATGCATTCCGATCACGCTCCTAAGTCCCAAATCACCCAACGGAGCTAACCAAATCATAAAAATTCCGATCCGAGCTCATATACAAATAAGTTAAATCTTGGTCAAACCTTTCAAATTTAAAGCTTTCAACTGAGACTGTTCTTTCAAATTCATTCCGATTTTCCTGAAAACCAAAACCAACGATCTACATCAGTCATAATACATTACACGGGGCAAGTCATGCCCGAGAACTGGCGATCAAAGCGCAGAAGCTCAAAACGACCGGTCGGGTCGTCATATCCTCCCCCACTTAAACACATGTTCATCCTCGAACGTACCCAGAGTTGTTCTAGAAGCCAACCAATAGCTGAATAACCTTGCCACGCATATACCCGGGGGTGATCCCACGTCACCCTATCTCATATAGGTCCGATAACACATATAAACTGAAATTTCACAATCCAATCTAGCCCATAAACCATAGAACCACATTTCCACCTCTGAAATCCTCAATGTGATCAGAATCTCACATTTATACTACGAATAAGCCCGAACAAGCTGTAATAACCCATGCTTGCAACCTCGGGAGCAATCCCATGATATACCACATACTCAAACACTTGTAACGATAACTTCTATTCACAGCAGTTGTACACAACAACCAAATACCGGTAGAAAACCTCTTATCACTAAAGTCTCATCCTAACACTTTCATATACTGCCAGACATAAATAAAACACACAGTAAGCCATAACCATTCCTCAGGTCAACCATTCATGAAGCCACTTCTCCTTTGGCAATGACCATAGCAAATTTTTTGAGCCGAACATCAATATATCCCCCAACACGCTGAAACTGAATCCGTTTGTATTCATTCTATATCCCAACAATCTCATCTGATTTCAACACAACTACTCTGGTGACATGACACACCAATACATTCTAAAGCCACAACTCGTGCAATTCGCGCACTAATAAGCAACGATCTGAACGTACTCAAACCATGAAAATGACTCAAATGAGAGAGCTGTACCACAAGCTCACCAATACCATCACAACACAAGGCTGAGAACCCGTCTCACATCATAGAAATAGAACACATGAATCTAATCCGAAAGGTCATATCTCCACGTAGCTTCGCTACAATGCGCGGTCCTATCCCAAACACTGCTCCACATGAAACACCTCAAGTCACTATGCCCAAAACCATCAACCAAGCCAATTTGATGCCTAGCACCCAGAAGTGAAACACCATAACCATGCAGAAGCAAATGACGCAATGCCACACCAGCCCGAAGGAACATATTCAATGCGCAAAAAATCATGCAACACCCAAATACCCGTCTCATTCAAATCCCGCTATAAAGCCCCACTGACACCGCACTATTTGTGCATATAACCACCAAATCTCAACTCCTCGTAACACAGGAGGGTAACTCACATATCACGAATAAGCTCAACAACAATCGAATGGCACATCTCTCAACAATAGTAGTTCGGAGTAAACAAATCTGACCAGGTGCAGAACACACATCCATGTTGGACCTACCAATGAACCCGAAATCAACTCTGGTCACCCACAATAGATAATTAACTCTTTGAAGGTTCGCAATGACTGAATCATGGCACATACTACCCTCTGACTAACCTTAGCTATTTTCTCACGGTCCACAACCACAAAGCCATCTAATCACGGAAACTCTCAGTCTCCCAACCCATAAAGCACACGAATCGCCATATCAGATCCCAGATACACTGCCCGAACATCTAACACACATCCGATACTCGATCATTCCACGAGGGATACTCCTATAATTCTTCTGTGCTACCAAGCCAACCTGAATATCAACAGTCGATCCAACAAGAGAGTTCCACAATACTAATGAAGTATCCTTAATTCAAACACATTGCCCTTTTTCTGAAGTTTATACCCTTATCAAGACACACCATTTAGTAATATCATTTACCTAATCGTCTGAAACTGTCGTGCTGTCTAAGAATTTATAACCTTCCTTTCAGAACTGAACTGTGACCTTACCCATGCCAATCTCAACCCTACACAACATACCACATATTCCATGCCATCCTATGATAAATATGAGAACTTCATAATCCCTTCCGAGCCACAATCAAATATATACTCAACTAGTCAAGAACTTTCCATTTGATCCCATCTAGGAGAAAATCACTATACATCTCGTGCTCCTCATGCCAGCAGAAATCACACATCTCTAACTATGGTAGAAATTATCAAAAGCTCTACGTAATCCCCTTTTGACACAAAAC
>NC_031991.1:944694-965542 GCF_001879085.1 Nicotiana attenuata | reverse complement strand
ACATCTCCCCATTAACAATGCTCATCCTCGAGCGTATCCAGAGTTGTTCTAGAAGCCAACCAACAGCTGAACGATCTTACCAATCATATACCTGGGGTGATCCCACGTCACCCTATCTCGCATAGGTCCGATAACACAACATGGCTGAAATTTTCACAATCCATCTAGTCCATAAACCATAGAACCACACTGCACTTTCCGAAATCATGCACAAGATCAGAACCTCACATCTATATTCAGAGTAAGCCCGAACCAGCTGTAATAACCCATACTTGCACCCTCAGGTGAAAACATATGATATACCGCCTAAACCAAACACTCGGAACTTCCGAAACTTGCATTTGATCTAAAACCCGTCCTAAACACCTCCGAATGATCTAAAACTTTGCACGCATATCCAAAATCACCTAACAGAGCTACNCACAGAAAAGAAATAACTCCTAGATCTCCTCAACTCACTAACAAGTTCAATAATGATCGAATTAACCTGTCCCTCAACAATACAACTCGGGACTAACCAAGCTAACTCAAGCTACATACGTAGCCACGCTGGCCTGCCAACAAACTCAATACTAAGAAGTCCGAAGCTGCTCCTTCCACTACTATAACCCCTGCCAGAGCCGTACGATACGGTGTCCGGCACCAATTAAGTACCGAAAATCCACAATCTCACCCGGCGATATGTCCGGCCACAAGAAATGCATCCGAACAGTCCCTCAATACTGGAACTGAATCAATGGTAGAAGCCTCTGCACTGGCATCCGCCACGAAGGCCCAGTCAAGAACATCAATCCTTTCCAGCCATCCGCTGGTCCTTGAAATATAAACCATTCTACTAGAACATAGTCTAATGCACCTTGCCACGCAGTCTGTGGCATTTTCCGACATAGCCCATAATGCAATAGTTCAAAATCTTCCAACACTAAGAGAACCAGTCTGAATTCCAACATCACAACATAGCCTGTACATCAGAACTCAATATAACACACAAATCATCATACCTGATCCCAGTTTCCACTGTGCGAATACATGCACTCATTTGACACTCCTTCATTCCACGACAGATACTCGATATTTATCTGTGCTACCGAGCAAACTCGAATACCACCAGTGGACCCAACAAGAACATGCCGCACTACTGCCGAAATATAATCAGTTTAATC
This sequence comes from Nicotiana attenuata, assembly GCF_001879085.1. Taxonomy (NCBI): domain Eukaryota; kingdom Viridiplantae; phylum Streptophyta; class Magnoliopsida; order Solanales; family Solanaceae; genus Nicotiana; species Nicotiana attenuata. The sequence continues at coordinate 964,379 of NC_031991.1, read as the reverse complement.
ACATTACCTTTTTCTGAGGCATATACTCTCATCAAATCACTTCCACTTAGCAATATCATTTTCCCCCAATCATCCGAAGATCATTTATCTAATCACTTAGGAGGAATCACTACACATCCCATGCTCTGCATGACATACACAGGTCTTGTTCAAATTCTTACAATACTGACACGACAGATGAGACCTGTACACATTCATAACTACTACCGAAACAACAATTCATTAGTTCTATACTCTTGGCAAGAACTATCACCTCATTCTGAGCCAAACAATGGTCTTAGCTCTTTAATTTTACTTCACATACTCAGATTGCACTGATCTCAAATTCAATGATCTCGTCTTACCCAGTACGAACTGTTCGGGCAATAAGCCACTCCAGACATAATTATAAGTCGTATATGATGCCACAAAGCGCCGATAGGCTACCGATACGAACACGGTACAAAAAGAAAAAGAACTCTGAAAGGAACTGCCTAACTCACGCACTACTATGTGCTCTCCATAGAAAAATAAGAAGCAAGGCATACAAAAATAGCATATAGAAAACCATGCTCAATATCATACTGTTGCGGCGCGCAACCCGATCCAAATAACACACTCATGGCGGCGTGCCACCCGATCCACACATAGATCTCGCATAAGGAGATACACGTCGAGCCAAATCTGCTCATTATAACAAGATACCGAATATCGGTCATGAGCATGCTAAGTGCATAATATCATCCCTGAGGGATATTTAGCGTTATAAACTACAAAACTCAAGCACAACTGAGGTGCGATATACAGTCTGAATTTCAAGAGCCAAGTTGCTCAAGTAACATCATTCCTACGCGGATTCTCAACACATAAGAAATTTTCTCGAGTCATTTCACAAATCACACGGCGTAATGCAACACTACGCAAGATATCTGGCAATGAAGCATCAACCTAACTACTCCTCCATGAGGACCGCGTTACAAAACTACACACATCTGGCCTGATATAGATCCATTATTCACATTAAGTCCATCCACCGACTTCAAGCCGATTCTGCTCACAAGGAACCAGTTTGACAACCTTTCAAGGGTCAATAATAACTCCCTTTTTCACATAACACACAAGAACAACCATCTCAATCGGGGTAATCCTTCCCAGTTCAGCATGCATCAAATCAGAACTAACATAGTACATAACCACCAATCCGCTAACCAATAGCAAGCTCCCCAACTGGGCTCGAAGCCATATATCACAACACACTATACTCATAACGCATATGTTCCATTGCTGTCGTAATACCATAGTGAGATTGAACTCGCTCTTTCATAAGCTTGTGGAAACTCAAATCATCTAGAATTTTAACTCTTCTGCATTTTCTTGCATTCACTCACATAACAGTTAAGCCTACCCTCCAGGAGACCAAATTTTCACTAAGTCCCAAAAATTTCGGCAGAGTTTCCCTTGTAATTGGGCCTATCCACCTGCCAGAGAATCACCAAAACCATCCTAGCAACACGGCCACAACTTGACAAGCATCACAATGTATATCAACATAAATCTCAATACTACATGTATTATATTATCAAAATTGATACATGGGCATGGGTTGCACCTATTCGAATCATAACACAAAGAAGATACCTTTCGATCCTCCATTATTGGGATATTCAACCGAGTAAGAACATGTTCTCTCCTTAATGTTTTCGACCTTCACGGTGTGCTCCTTGACATAGATTTCATCATAATACATCTACAGAAGCAATCTTAGCTCCCAGACTTATATAACTAGTATAACAAATGGTTTCCCCTCATAAGCCAATTACCCATTAGCTTTACCTTTAGTTCATGTTTTTGTATACCTTCCACTGTCATACACACTACACAGTACCAACATACTCATTACGTAGCTATCCAGCAGCCATTCCCACAATTTGGGACAATACTGAACATATAAGTTCATAACTCCAGCTCACAAAATTAGCACCTTGGTGCTCCAGCCATAAGCAAAGGTCCGGCCTCATGTCCTCCAGACTGGCCCAACATCAACTCACGAAGATTACATCTCGCCCCCCCTCGATCGGGGAAGCACAAGCCATCAAGGCGCATATGCTACTAAGCGCTCATGTGCGCATACTGACGTGTGGAAGGAATTTCAAGAGGTATATCTCAAGTCGAATCAAGTACGCACGAGAAGAATTCCAAGAAAGTGAAGTTTTCCTAAAGGTTCTGCAGCCTCTCGTGGAGAAATACAGGCGTCCCCGTATCGTTCCACGAGACTCTACTAAACCGGCTCATGACTCGCGAGGCCTAGTAACCTAGGCTCTGATACCAACTTGTCACGGTCCCAAACCCGGTCGTGATGGCGCCCAACAACATTGCTAGGCAAGCCTGACCACAGTCGTTCCCAAATCAACCGTAAAAACCCACAATCTAAAGAGATTATAATAGTTTTAGAATAATAATCCAATATTTGTCGAAGAATAATACTGAGAAAATACGAAGTCTGATAACAACACTCCCAAAAGATCCGGGGTCACGAGTCTAGAGCCTCTAAAACAATCTGAATAAAAATATCTGAACAAAAATACTCAAGTCTGGAAATGTATATATATATATAAATAAAACTGAAATAGGAAGAGAAATCAGGTCCTGCGAACGTCAAGCAGCTACCTCGACAACTCTGATAAGCTCTGGAAAACAAGACTGCTCAGCTAAGCCTCCGGTGCACCTGAATCTGCACACAAGGTGCAGGGAGTAGGGGGTGAGTACTACCAACTCAGTGAGTAATAAGCATATAAATGTCTGAAGATAAGAAATCCACGAAATGCCACAAAGCAAAGCTAAAACTAACAGTCCGACACCTTACTACGAACCAACAGCAAAACAACTTCAAATATAACAGTCAAGTAAAATGTAAGGATGCAATGCAATGCACATGACCGCTACGAAGCGTAGCCCGATCCATTTAACGTTGACGGCGCTCACTGGGGGTGTGTACAGACTCCGGAGGGGCTCCTTCAGCCCAAGCGCAATATAATCATACCATTCGCTGCGGCGTGCAGCCCGATCCATACTCAGTCCACAATATGCATATGAGTTACGTAACAGATTTAATTAATTTCCCAATTTCCAATTTATTAAGAAGAATACACTTTAGATATTTAACTTCAGGAAAAGTGACTTAGCATTTCATAACAGTGATTAAACACAGGACTGAGATCAATGATTATACAGAGCATGCTATCACAATGACATTCATCCTCTAAGGATGCTACAGATCGGCACAAGGCCCCAAACATGGCAATAAGCCTAGATATATTCAATACAGGGTGCGTATCAGTCGCCAATATAGAAACATTCTTGTTCGGGACGAACCAAGTCACAATCCCCAGTCATAACCAATCCCGCACCTGCCATGGGGTGCGAGTCACGCCCTACAATAGCGTCACAATGTGATAAGTCGGGGTTTCAAACCCTCAGGCCATCATATACACCAACTACTCACCTCTATCCGGTCGTTGAATGGTCCGCAATGCCTTTCCTTTCGTATCGACCTCCTCGCGCGTCGAATCTAGTCAAAATCACAACGAATACTTAAATATGGGTTAAAGAAACATAACCCAATCAAAAATACTCGAAAAATACTAAAATTCACGAAGTTGGTAAAACCCGAGCCCCGAGCCCACTTCTCGAAAAATTCCGAAAATCACACCAACGGATTCCTCGTCTTGCCACGAGTCCGTACATATAAAGTTTACCGAAAACGGGGCTCAAATGGCCTTTCAAATCCTAAAAATTCATTTTCAAAAACCAAGCCCTGGTTCTTCACAATTTCTACCCGCTTTCATGAATTTGAGTGTTGATTCTTCCAAAAAATGGTGTTTTCTAGTCAAGAGACTTACCTCAAATCAATACCCGTTTAAAACCCTCTTCAAATTGCTCAAAAAGCTCTCTTGGCGGAGTAAAAACGTTTTTCTTATCTTCTGAAATTCGCGAACACTGATTCATTAAAACCCTTCAGCAATTTTTGCATCTGCGGTCCCGTAACCGCTTATGCGGTTTTTCATTAAATCCTTGGCCTTCCGCTTTTGCGCCCAACCATCCGCTTCTGCGGATCTCACCATTACGCTTTTGCGGCCTCATTTTCGCCTATGCGGACCCGCTGAAGCGATACCCCGTCCGCTTTTGCGGAATTACCCCGGTCCCTCATGGACCGCTTATGCGATCTCTTAGCTGCATCTGCGGAACCGCTTCTGCGGCTCCTTTTCCGCAGATGCAGAAATACCGGAAGCCATGTGCACTAGACCTGCAACAAACATCAAGATTCTCCGTTTAACCACCCGAAATCACTCCGAGGCCCCCGGGACCTCAACCAATAGCACCAACACACCCCAAGACCTTATTCAAACTTGTTCCAATCATCAAAACACTATCGTTAACATCAAAATCATCGAATTACCACGGATTCAAGCCTAAGTTAAACTAAAACTTCCGAAACTTGTATTTTATCTAAAACCCGTCCTAAACACCTCCGAATGATCTGAAACTTTGCACGCATATCCAAAATCACCTAACGGAGCTACTGCAACTCTCGGAATTCCATTCCGACCCTCGGATCAAAATCTCACCTACCATCCAGAATTCACAAAAATCCAACCTTAGCCAATTCAAGCCTAATTCTACACCGGACCTCCAAATTCAATTCCGATTGCGCTCCTAAGTCACAAATCATCCCTTGAAACTAATCGAATCATCGGAAATCCATTCTGAGCCTTCTAACTCATAAGTCAACATTCGGTTGACTTTTCCAAACTAACCTTCTCATAAAGAGACTTATTGTCTCATTTCTAACCGAACTCTAACTGAATTACTTCAAATTCTCCAAACACATATAATGAAACATATAGAAGCATAAAACGGGAAAAACGGGGCGGTAACTCCCGTAACGACGGGTCGGGTCGTTACATCCTCCCCAACTTAAACAAATGCTCATCCTCGAGCGTATCTAGAGTTGTTCTAGAAGCCAACCAACAGCTGAACGATCTTACCAATCATATACCTGGGGTGATCCCACGTCACCCTATCTCGCATAGGTCCGATAACACAACATGGCTGAAATTTTCACAATCCATCTAGTCCATAAACCATAGAACCACACTGCACTTTCCGAAATCATACACAAGATCAGAACCTCACATCTATATTCAGAGTAAGCCCGAACCAGCTGTAATAACCCATACTTGCACCCTCAGGTGAAAACATATGATATACCGCCTAAACCAAACACTCGAAACTATAACTTCTATTCACAGCAGTTGTCCCCGGCAACCAATTACCGGCAGAGAACCTCTCACTAGCTAAAGCCTTATTCCAACACTCTCATATACTGCCAACGATGAATGAAACACGCTTTAAACCGTAATCATCTCTCAGATCAACCGTTCATGAAACCACTTCCCTTGACTGATATCACAACAGATTTCCGGGTCAGACCTCGATATTATCTTCCTAACAAGCTGAGATCAAATCTGTCCGTATGAATTAATGAACCCAACGATCACCTCGAATCCAACACCACTCTGGTGATATGATATCTCCATACAGCCTAAACCACAACCTGCATAATACACGCACCCGTAAGAAACGGTCTGGACATGCTCAAATCGGGACAAACGGCTCCAACGAAAGAGCTGTACCTCAAGCTCATCAATACCACTACAACACAAGGCTAAGACTCCGTCTCGCGTCGTAGAAATATAACAGCTGAATCTACCTCGAAAGGTCATAACTCCACGTAGCCTCGCTACAATACGCGATCCTATCCCAACACTGTTACACATGAAGCGCCTCAAGACACTGTGAATCAAAATTCAACAGCCACACACAATTGATGTCTGACACTAACGCAATTCATCACACCCACGGTGAAACAGATGACACACGACACGCAACCTGATAGGCCATACCCAACACTCCATTTTACCGAGCGACACGCAATACTCTTCCCGCTCGACCTCCACTATGAATCCCCTAATAGAACTGCACCACGTGTGCCCATAACCCGCAAATCATACGCCTCACAGCACAGAAAAAAGTAANACTTTGCACGCATATCCAAAATCACCTAACAGAGCTACTGCAACTCTCAGAATTCCATTCCGACCCTCGGATCAAAATCTCACCTACCATCCGGAATTCACCAAAATCCAACCTTAGCCAATTCAAGCCTAATTCTACACCGGACCTCCAAATTCAATTCCGATTGCGCTCCTAAGTCACAAATCAACCCCCGAAACTAGTCGAATCATCGGAAATCCATTCCGAGCCTTCTAACTCATAAGTCAACATTCGATTGACTTTTCCAAACTAACCTTCTCATAAAGAGACTTATTGTCTCATTTCTAACCGAACTCTAACCGAATTACTTCAAATTCTCCAAACACATATAATGAAACATATAGAAGCATAAAACGGGGAAAACGGGGCGGTAACTCCCGTAACGACGGGTCTGGTCGTTACAATTATCCGCGTTCGCTTCCCCTTGTTGGTGTTCGCGTAGGGTCATTCTGGGAAGCCTTCTTTTTCTTCTTCGCGATCGCATGTTGTGTTCCGCGATCGCGATTCATTTAAACGCCTGGGGATAATATAAATCTTCAAATCGAGGGTTAGACCATTTTCATCATATTTTGACTTGTAGAGCTCGGTTTTGAGCGATTCTTTGTGGGTTTTTCAAGCAAATCAATTGGGAAAGAGTTCTTCACCTATAATTTAATATATTCCATGATTTTATCTTTGTTTTTCTCATTTAAATTGTGTTGTGAGTTGAGGAAAATGGTGGTTTTTGAAGAAAGTTTTCAAAATGAAAAAAATGATGATTTGAAGGATGAATTGGTATTAGAATTTGATAGTTTTTGTATGGTTGAACTCATATTGGAATGGGTGTTCGAATTTTGTAAAATTTGTCGGTTCCGAGGTGCGGGCCCGGGGGTTGACTTTTGGACCAATTTTTAGATTTTGATAAAGATTAAGACTTTATGATCCAGAATAGTTTCTTATGTGTTTTATTTATGCTTTGAAGTTATTTGGTTAGATTTTAGTCGTCCGGAGGTCATTTCACCCGAGAAGTTCATTTAGAGTACCGGTCTGTCTTCTTTGAGGTAAGTATCTTGCCTAACCTTGTGTGGGGGATTTCTCCTTAGGATTTGAGTCTTCTATGCTAATTGTAGTCCGTGTTCGCGAGGTGACGAGTGCGTGCTTGGACTTATTTGTGGAAAATTGGCCTTTTAGGGTTCTTAGGTCCTTATATTCACTAAGTAGGAAGTTGTCTGTAACGACCCGGCCGGTCATTTTTAGAATTTATGCCCCGATCCCCTATTAACTGCTTTTCCCGTGTTCATTTCTGCTATTTTGAATTGCCGGGATGTTCGGTTTTGAGTTTCGGTGAGTTTCGGGACACTTAGCCCCTAAATGAGAGCTTAAGTGTTAGAAATTTGACCGTAGTCGGAACAGTGTGAAGATGGACTTGGAATGGAATTTCGATGGTTCCGTTAGCTTCGTTGGGTGATTTCGGGCTTAGGGGCGTGATCGGATTGCATTTTGGAGGTCCGTAGCTAATTTAGGCTTGAAATGCCGAAAGTTGGATTTTTGAAGTTTCCGGTTTGATAGTGAGATTTTGATCCGAGGGTCGGAATGGAATTCCAGAAGTTGGAGTAGCTCCGTAGTGTTGAATGTGATATGTGTGCAAAATTTTAGGTCATTCGGACGAGGTTTGATAGACTTTTTGATCGAAAGCGTAAATTTTGAGTTTTTAAAGTTCTTAGGCTTGAATTCGATGTTAAATTGGTGTTTCGATGTTATTTTAGGTGTTTTAAGGATTGGCATAAGTTTGGGTAGTGGTATTAGACTTGTTTGTGTTTTTGGTTGAGGTCCCGGGGGCTTCAGGTGAGTTTCGGGTGCTTGACGGAAGTTGAATTTGGACTTAGGAAGATTTTTGCATTGCTAAACCTGTCATAACCGCACCCGCATGTGTGGGACCGCAGGTGCGGCGCCGCAGAAGCGGCTATTGTACCGCAGAAGCGGAAATTTGGTCCAGCTCCAGGAGCCGCAGGTGCGAGAAGGTTAACGCACCTGCGAGACCGCAGGTGCGGAAAATGTGTCGCAAAAGCGGAAAATTTATTTAAGTGAGAAGTTGCAGGTGCGACCTTGGCTCCGCAGAAGCGGGACCGCAGGTGCGGTCCCAGGACCGCAGATGCGGTTTTACTGGGCAGAAAAGGGGCAGAATCGAGGGTTTTGTTCAAAACTTGGAGAAATCAAATTTGGAGCTCGGGTAGGGCGATTTTGTGAGGTTTTTGAAGAAAAGATCATTGGGTAACGATTCCCTGTTCCTTTCTAGTTATATTCCATTAGTCTTATCTTAGTTTTGTCATTTAAATTCGGATTTCGATATGAAAATTGAGAAAAATGGGAAGAAAGTTCTTAGACCTAGAATTTGAATTTTGATGGGGAATTTGACCTTGGATTTGGATAATTTTGGTATGCATGAACTCGCGAGAGTATGAGGATTCTGGAAATATAAATTTTACCCGATTTCGAGACGTGGGCCAGAGGGGCATTTTGGTTATTTCACCTAATTTTGCGTATTAGCTTAGAATTTATTAGTAGAATTAGTTACTTGAAGTATTATTTACATTTTGCAATTGAATTGAATAGATTTGGGCCATTTGGAGTCTAATACTCGTGGCAAGAACGTGGTTTCAGGTTGATTTTGAGCTGGTTCGAGGTAAGTGGCTTGCCTAACCTTGTGTGGGGGACCTTCCCCTTAGGATTTGGTATATTTGTTAATTGAAATGCCTTGTACGTAAGGTGACGAGTGCGTACTTGTGCTAATTGTTGAAAAATCCAATTTCCATTAAGTACCTAGAATTGTGTCTTCCTTTCCTATTTACACTACTTGCAAGTTAAGCCTGTTGTTAGCTTAGGGAAGCATGCCTACTTGATCTAACTGCTTATTTGTTCTACTGCCCTATTTGAATTATGTGCAGCATGCTAGGTTAGAAATACCTGCTTTACCTTGGTGTGAAATTTGATTGAATTGAGTATTCTTCTTGTTGCTGTTGTGTATTTACTTTGGGACTACGGGACGGTATCCTGGAGATCCCCCTGTATATTACTTTGGGACTACGGATTTGTATTCCGGGAGATCCCCCTCCACTTTTACATTGGAACTACGGGATTGCACCCGGTAGATTCCCCCAGTATTAAGTATTTATATTTGGGACTACAGATGTGGTATTCCGGTAGATCCCCCGCGCATTTATGAGTTGGACTACAGGACTGCACCCGGGAGATCCACTGGATATTATATTTGGGGACTACAAGACGGTATCCTGGGAGATCTCCCGGCTGTTACCTCTGCGTTGAGCTGTATTTGTTTACCATGATTACTTGTTTTTGTTTCAGTTGTCGTTATCCTTTATATCCTATGTTACCCTTACTGTTGCACTCATTTATACTGCTCTGTTCCACACTGTCGGACTTTATATTTTATTTAATATCAGTAGGGCCCTGACCTTCCTCTTCACTACCGGACCGAGGTTAGGCTTGGTACTTACTGAGTACCGCTGTGGTGTACTCATGCCCTTCCTGCGTATGTTTTTCATGTGCAGATCCAGGTACCTCTACTCAGACTTACCATCCTTGAGGCGAGGCGATCTTTCGAAGACTTTGAGGTATATATGCCGCGTCCGCAGACCGAGGAGTCTCTCTCCATTCTCTCTTGTAGTTACAGCCCTTTTGTATTTACTTTGTTTTAGAAATTCTGGAGTTAGAGCACTATGTAGTATCCTTAGCTTGTGATCATGAGATTCCGGGTATTGGGAAAAGTATTTGTTTTCGAGAGTTGAGATTGTGTATGCCGAGCGGCACTATTAAACACTGTTTTATTCACTATTTCGTGTTTTATCTGTTTTTCTTCTGCAATTTGGTTTATTTTTCCGCATTATTAGGCTTACCTAATCGTAGGGACTAGGTGCCATCACGATAGTTCACGGAGGGCGAACCGTGGTCGTGACATTGTTCTGATATGATTGAGTTTCCTATTTGTTAGTCTCACCTCTACATGCTTTATACGATGTTGTTAGCTTTTCTTTACCTCTTACTTGTTATTTGGCCCTTATTTGCCTTAATTGAAGTGATTGCCTTCCTTATTATTTTGTTACTTCTTACTTGTGAGTTCCTCTATGACTTTGTGCATATATGTTACTTGTCCAAATTGTTGTGGTTGCTTGCGGAGTTATCACGTGCCTTACATGTCCTGTTAATTTATTAAGGTTATTGTATTTCTTTGATCTTATACGTGGTTCCCTTGTTGCCGTGAACTCATACTCTTGGTTGTGGAAATTCTTGTAAATTGAGTTATTGAATTGTTGTTGTTGATTTAAATTATTGTACGCGGGATCACGTTGCACGCTGCAATAGGTGAAATAAGGGAGGTGGTGGAATAAGAGAGGATATTTATATTGTGATATTATTATTGTATGGTGGGATCGGGTTGCACGCCGCAACAGGTGAAATAAGAGTGGATTGTTATGTGGAAATAAGGGTGAATTATGATATTGATATTATATGGTGGGATCGAGTTGCGCGCCGCAACACGTTATGATATTGTTGTTTATTGTACGGTGGATCGGGTTGCACGCCGCAACAGGTGAAATAAGGGTGGATTGATATGGTGAAATGAGGGTGAATTATGATATTTGTGTATTCTCTATCCCCTGTTTAATTGTATTGGCTTCAGTTCCTTCATACGAGATTCTGAGAATTTATATTTTTCCGGTTTTCACTGTCTTTCGAGGATTTAGTCATTATCATTGGCATTATTGCCTTGCGGTCATTTCCTGAGATCTTTTCCTAGTACTGTTATTCGTGTAAATTGATTTTCAAGGCGAATTTACTACGTTGAGTCATTACCTCTCGCACTGTTGAGTTGTTAGTAATATAGTGATTTAAAATAAAGGGATTAATATCATGCTACCTGGTATGACTTTTAAATTAGAACTCGCCGTGTATTTCAGTATTACTAATTCTATTAATTGTTATATTTTATTTCAATTGGTTTCACAACTAAATCTCCTTAACATGTATGAGGTTTGTATTTTACTTAAAAAGGAATTGCTATTAAGTTTTAATTTAATGAATCCTATATTAAAGGCAATAGCTTATTCGATGTTGTATTTTTATTTGAAAATATTATTTTCTTCACTCAATGATTTCTAAATTTACTTTATGACATATAAATGGAAATTCTTGAACATCTTAATTAGCATTTGACACGGATACTATGTACTGAGTAGCACGTGGATTTTTCTGTGCAAAGTGAGATGAAAATACGTGGGCACAAGGTGCCATGTGTGTTAAAGATCTGGAAGTTGTGATTATGATATGAGGCTACGAGGATTGGGATGATTGGAACTGTGTATTTGAAACGATGCGATTGACTGAGTTAACACTGCTTTCCTTACTATTAAAGTGACACATATCCTTACTATTTTGGGTCGTGACAGATATCCTAACTATTAAAGTGATTACCCAACCTAAAATGCAAGATTCCTAAAATTCACCCTCGGGCCCACGTGCTCGATTCCGGAAATTTTCGAAGAAAATTGTTACTCATAACCTTAGGAACATAATATATGATTTTCACCAAGTTTCATAATCAATTTCATAGTCAAATCTCATTTATATCAAAAACCTAGGTTTTCTCTAAACCCTTGATTTTCTCTAATTTTTACACGTTAATCTACCCATAATCTATGTATTTAACTCACATTTGGTAGAAATTACTTACCTCCAAAAGCTAGGTAAAAATCCCTCTCAAGAAGCTCAAAAATCGCCCAAGGAGTGAGTGAAATGTGTAAAAATTGGTCTAAGTCCCGTATTAAATGAACCTCACTGCCTCCGGCTTTTTCGCACCTGCGGTCAAAGGGCCGCATCTGCGCCCTTGCTTCTGCGGTCAAGAGTCCGCTTATGCGGAGATGGCATGGGACGGTTGGCGTCGCACCTACGGACGGGTACCCGCTTCTGCGGAGAGTGGGCCGCATCTACGGAACTTGGGTTGCCCTTCCTAGTCTGTTTCTGCGAGGCTTGGCTCGCATCCGCGAGCTCGCACCTGTGTCTGGCCAAGAGCAGGTGCGATTATGATAGATCTGGAAGCTTCAGCTCTTGCTCCAAATTCCCAACTTGGTCCAAGCCTCGTCCGATTGACACTCGGGACCCTCGGGACCCGCCTTATATACCAACAAGTTCGAAATCATAAAACAGACTCGCTCGAACTCTCGGATCGCTCGAAACAACATTAAAACTAAGAGTCGCACCCCAAAACCAATTGAATCAAACTTAAGAACTTCAGTTTCTTCAATTTACTTCCAATGTGCCGAAACGTACTTATACTACTCGGAATGACACCAAATTTTGCGTGCAAGTCTTAAATGACATTATGGAACTATTCTCGGTCTTGAAATTCTGTTTGGACCTCGATATCACCAAAACCCGCTCCAAACCAAATTTAAAGAACTTTCAAAACCTTCAAGAACCAACTTTCACTATTAGGCGCAGATACGCTCCCGGGTCATCCAAAACCCGATCCGAACATACACCCAAGTCTGAAATCATCATACGAATCTGTTGGAACCGTCAAATCCCGATTCCGAGGCCGTTTACTCAAAATGTTGACCGAAGTGAAACTTGGCCTTTTAAGCCAACCTTAAGGAGCCAAGTGTTCCGATTTCAACCCAAACTCTTTCAAATCCCAAATCAACCATCCCCGCAAGTCATAAATTAGTAAAAAAAAGTATGGGAAGTTTCATTTAGGGGAACGGAGTTCTAGAAAGAAAAACGACCGGTCAGGTCGTTACAATAATAATATTAAAGAAAGTGACAAGTTAATAAAGAGTCACATGAAAACATGATAATACTATATATTAGATAATATAATAGAATTAAGGAAAATAATTAAAAATAAAAGGAAAATATTATTTGAACTTAAAATTAGAAAGTTCTTAATATTATGATGAGAATGCCCAAACTATGGATAGGACACGAAATTGAAGTCTTACTATATTTTAAAAAAATTGATAACAAAATCAAAAATTTATAATACAGAAGAAATGTCTAATGTAGGTAATTTCACTTGCGAAAATTAAAAGTCAAATTTTTATCTTCAAACTAAAAGAGAAAGAAATTTTAATTGGATGTATTAGAAAATAATTACAAGAAAACTCAATAGATTTAAAACATAATAATAAGAGAACTTATGTATTAATATTTTAGACAATTAAAAGTTACTGTTTAAAATAAAATATGATTTTATTTTAGTTATAGGCGAATATTAATGTGAAAAACATAATTAAAATTTTATTGTAGGAAACATAATGTATATAGAGAGAAAATTAGAGATAGTGGGAGGGTACTTAGACGTTGAATTAATTTAAATATAAATAAATTAGATAATTAAATAAATACTTAAAATATTATTAATAGATTTAAATGATAAAAGAGCTCTGAATAAGAAGATAAAATTATAAAATATATTAAACTTCAAGGTGTATATATATATATATATATATATATATATATATATATATATATATATATATATATATATCGATGATTATTAAAAGGGTAATACCATGCCCCACATGTGAGAATACACTAGGTATGTTATTGCTATTAAAAGGGAAATGAACCTTTAATTTTGAAAGGGAGTGATGTAGAGAGAGAAACTAGAGAGAGAAACTACGACGATTGTTGAGCGAGGAAGCTGACAACGCCGAGTGATGCCTCACCGGAATCACCATAGCCACCCTACACAATCTCATTCCCCAATTGACAACATGACTAGACTAATTACTCCAGAAAATGGAATCCCCAAAAAATAGCTCCAATTCAACTGTTACATTGGCTACCAGGTATGGGAAGTGCTCCTACAGTCATGCAAGCTCCACCGGAGGTGGAAAAGAAAGAATTGAAACCACTGGAAACAGCTACAACTACAGTGGCACGAAAATTAACATACTCAGCTGGATCTCAAGCAAAACGAACTATGGCTGAAGTAGTGAAAGGCAACAGAGTTCAAACAAAGGGCATGCAACTCAAATTCTATCCTCCGACAGTGAAGAACGGAGTGAAAATGGCCAAATTAAACCCAAAGGAGATAGAGCAACAATCACAGCGATGGAAAACAGTTTTGATAGGTTATGTCCTAGGAGCAAATCCGTCATTCAAGGAAATGCTCAAATTCGTCTATGGCGTATGGAGTACAGTCACAACTCCAACGGTATTGCTGCATGATGACGAGTATTTTATTTTTAAATTTGAATCTATGGAGGATAAGAACCTAATAATGCAAAATGGCCCGTACACGTTCAATAGCCGACCTATGGTGTTGAAGGATTGGGATCCTAACTTCCAGATGCAGAATGAATCTATGCGAATTGTTCCAATTTGGATCAATTTACCTGGACTTCCGATCCAGTGTTGGGCTGAGGAAAACCTAGGTAGGATTGCTAGCCTACCAGGCAAACCTATTTGCACTGATAGACTTACAGCAGAATGTGAGAGGGTGTCATATGCTCGAATACTTGTTGAAATGGACATTACACAACCAATGCCTGATGAGATTTGTGTTGAAACGCCAAATAGAAGCTGGATGCAGAGAGTTGAATTTGAATGGAAACCAAAATTCTGTATAGATTGCAATGAATTTGGACATGGTACTGGAGAATGTAAACAAGCAACACAACAATAAGAGGAACCAATGAAGCATAAGAGAAGAAGGAAGAAGAAAACTGAAATGGAATGGCAACCTAAAACAGCTGCAGAGGAAAACAATAATACAAATACCCTGCAACAAGAGATTCAAACTGAAGCAGTTGTGGAGTTTCAAGTCAATAACAGAGGTAAGCAGGCAGTGGTAACTCAAGGAGCTGCTGGTAAACCAAAACAGGCAGAGATCAATTATGAAGAACTAGCTAGAAGGAATGCATTTGCTCCACTGAGAATATTGGAGAGTCCATCCATTGAGGGACAACAGGGGCAATCTTCTAGTACTATAGTTGGCCAAATGGCTAAAGAGGGTAATCCCAGCTTTTACAAACCCCCACGATCATTGTATCCTGGAATATTAGAGGACTGAATAAGTCCTTTAAACAACGAGAACTAAAGAAATTCTTCTTGTCAAATAAAGTAGATTTGATTGCTGTTTGGAGACTATAGTTAAAAAACACAGGGTGCAGAAGATTCGAATGAAGATGGGAATAGACTGGCATTTCAAAGACAATTATGAATACGCACCTAATGGTAGAATATGGTTAATATGGAAAGAAGCAAATGTACATGTAGCAGTACTGGAGAACACTGATCAGATGATTCACTGTCTAGTGAAGAATAAAAATTCAGCATTCACCAGTTATATAACATTTGTGTATTGCCTCCACACTACTCAACACAGAATTCCACTATGGAGAAGTTTGAGGAACATGCAAACTACTGGACCATGGCTCATAATAGGAGATTTCAACAGTGTGCTAAATGTGGATGATAGGGTGAATGGAATTTCAGTTCATCAAGCAGAAATAGTTGATTTCCAAAGCTATCTTTATGATATTGGAGTGGGACAAATCACAAAAAGAGGCAACAGTTTCTCATGGTGCAATAAAAGGGATGCAGATGTCAGAATATATAGCTACATAGATTGGGCATTTGGGAATGCTGATTGGTTCAATGTTTATAATGGGGTAGAGACAATATATATGCTCCCAGGATGCTCAGATCATACCCCTATAATGATAAATACTGATGTGGTAAAAGTTAGAATGAAAAGGCCCTATAGATTACTAACATCAGTAATGCAACAAAGAGAATATAAAGAAGTGGTCCAAAATACGTGGAGTCAAAAGATCAAAGGATATGCAATGTATTCTATATGGAGGAAACTGCAGCTTATTCAACAACAAACAAGGGACATTCAACAGGAACATTCCTCAGTTGATCAAAAGCTGATTCAATTGAGAGAAACACTGAAGGAAGTACAGGGGAAGCTCAATGAGGACTACTTCAACAGTCAACTGATAGAAGATGAGAGAAGGATCTTAAAAAGCATAGAGAAATGGGAAACAATTCAGGAGCAAATTATGAGGCAGAAGTCGAGAGCAACATGGATCCAACTGGGAGATTGCAATACCAAATACTTCCATGCTTATATGAAGGCCAGACAAGCAAGACATAAGGTGAGTTGCATTTATAATGAAAAGCAGATGAAGATCACACAGCCCAAACACATTCAAAGAGAATTCATCCAGTTCTTTCAGCAACTATTGGGGACAGCAACAGATGAATTACCAGGGATAGATGCCAATATAGCACGGAATGGTCCTTGTCTAACACTAGCCCAGCAGCAACAATTGTTACAAGCAGTAACACTAGAGGAGATCTGTCAAATTGTAAAGAATCTACCTAATGACAAGGCACCAGGTATGGATGGATACCCTGCTGAATTCTTTAAGGAATTTTGGCCAATCATTGGACAGGAGGTCATAGAAGCAGTTCAACAATTCTTTCAAACTGGCAAACTACTGAAGGAAATTAATTGCACAACTGTTACATTGATTTCAAAGGTAAAAAATCCCAGCTATGTGAAGGAGTTTAGGCCAATTGCTTGTTGCTCAACCATGTATAAAATTATTGCCAAGCTACTGACAAATAGACTTAAACTAGTTGTGGATCTTTTGGTTGGACATTCTCAGTCTGCCTTCATAGAAGGAAGAAATATTCTTGACAATGTTATAATGGCTCATGAACTGATAAAAGGGTACTCTCAAAAAGCAGTTTCTCCTAGATGTATGATCAAAGTGGACATTAGGAAAGCATATGACTTGGTTGAGTGGAGTTTTTTGAGTACTGCTTGAGTTTGGGATACTATACAAGATGGTAACACTAATCATGGAATGTGTATCTACAGTCAGTTATACTCTCCTACTGAATGGGGGACTAACTGACAAATTTGCAGCAAGAAAAGGGCTAAGGCAGGGGGACCCTATGTCCCCATACTTGTTTGTATTAGCAATGGAGTACCTAAATAGATCTTTGAAGACACTGAATTAGAATCCAGATTTTAACTTTCATCCTAAATGTGCTAAACTGCAAGTCATACATATCTGCTTTGCAGATGACTTACTGACGTGCTGTAGAGCTGATGAGGTTTCAATGAAGTTAGTGATGGGAGTTTTTGATCATTTCTCCAAGGTCTCAGGTCTACAAGCAAATCTGGAAAAGAGCTCATTATACATAGTAGGTGTGCCTATGGAGTTCAAAGCCAGAATGTTAGCAGAACTTCAGCTATCAGCAGGCAACATCCCATTCAAATACTTGGGAGTTCCTTTGTCCTCAAGGAAGATTACCATTCAGCAATGCATGCCTTTAGTTGAGAAGATGGTGGAGAGGATAAGAAGCTGGACATAAAGCTATTGTCCTATGCTGGAAGACTACAACTTATTAAAAGTGTCCTATTTGAAATGCAGACCTACTGGTCTCAGGTTTTCCTAATTCCAAAGAAGGTGATTAAACTGGTTAATGGAATTTGCAGAAACTATTTGTGGACTGGTAGTCATGAGAATACTCACAGAAATCCAATAGCATGGGAAACATTATGCAAACCAAAAGCTGCTTGGGGCCTAAACATTATCAACTATGAGAGATGGAATAAAGCTGCTTTGACTAAACTCCTATGGGCTCTAATGGCTAAGAAGGACAAACTATGGATTAAATGGACATCATTACAATGGAAACTCCAAAGCAGGCTAGTTGGATAGTGAAGAAACTGTTTACATCAAGAGAATGGTGGGCTAATGACATACCAACAATTGAATTATTTGCTCAGAATGGGAAATTCAGCATTCAGAAACCTACCTTCATGCTACTCCAAAATACCCTAAAGTCCATTGGAAAGCTCTAGTCATGTTAACAGGAATATTACCTAAGCAACAATTCATTTTATGGATGGCAATACAAAGAAGGTTAGCTACAGTTGACATACTAGCAAAATGGGGAATTCAGGTGAACCATTCTTGTGTACTGTGTGTAGGTGACATAGAAGAGACACATGATCACTTGTATTTCGAGTGTCCATATTCATAGAGCTTATGGAAGGGGTTGCTTGAATGGTTAAGTTACAAGAGAAAGGTTGAAATCTGGGAAGCTGAGGTACAATGGTTAACTACCAATGTAAACAACAGAAATCCAAGGAAAAATGTGCAAGGAGTGGTATTTGCAGCAGTAGTATATCATATCTGGATGGAGAGAAATGCAAGACGATTCCAGAACCAGAGAAAAGAGATTCAGGATAGAGCAAAAGAAATTGTTTTGCAGGTGCACATAACAGGACAGAAGAAATTTAAATGGAACCTATATTGAATACACTAAATAGTTATCCTAATTGTAATTCATAGCAAATAAGATAGGAAAAAGATCCATAATGATATGGGGTCTTAGTTAGCAGCCCTGGTTGTGTAGGTTTTGTTTATTGGTTCCAGTTATGAGACCTGATACTAGAGTCCAAAGTATAGGTGATGTAAATTGAAAAACTGGTTGAAATAAAAAATTTCTTTCGACGAAAAAAAGATATTAAGTAATGTATAATAGAATAACTTTAAGCAAAGAACAAAAAATAAAATTATCTAAAAATCTATATATAATAAAAGGAGAGGCAAAAGCACATTTTTAAGACAAGTGGCATAACCACAAAAAATCAAGTGTCATTGTTAAGACAAAATAAACTACCTTCTTAACTAAAAAAAAAACCTTTTTAAATTTTCAATTAATTGGTTACTCTATTTGAATTTATAAATGTAAATATCTTATAATTAGCTATATTAATAAAACAAAAATATTAAAACAAATAACTACTCATTCAAATTTGGGAGTAGTTTTAAGTTGGAGTTTTAAAGTTATTTTAAAATAAAAAACAAAAAAATAACAAAAAATTAAATTACCAACAATAATATATATATATATATATATATTAATAAATAAAAAAATTATCTATTCAAGTTGGAGTTTTAAAATTATTTTAAAAATAATAAAGAAATAAAGAAATAAAAAATTGCCAATTCAAATTGGGGTATGGTTTCAATTTGGAGTTTTAAAATTATTTTAAAACAAAAAATGGAAATAAAGAAATAAAAAATTACTAGTTTAAATTGGGGAGTAGATTCTTTCTAATATAGTGTGTGTGTGTGTATATATATATATATATATGTATACTCCCCAATTTATATATATATAAATTGGTGTGTGTGTGTGTCTATATATATATATATATATATATATATATATATATATATATATATATATATATATATATGGGGCCTATCTCTTTATACTTCTGACGAATTCAAAATTGTAATTTAGTGAAAAAATATTACATTATTTAAATTTTTAATAAACTACAAATTTGAAAACTAATTGTGACGACCCAAAGGGTCATCACCTGTTTTCTCTTTCATTCCGTGCTTCCGAGGCCTTGAAAACCTCATTTTCACTTGCCTCGATTTGCGTGTGCAGTCCGGGTGCGTAGCCGGAAAGCTTAAATATGAATTCTGTGTAAAAATTAATGAATTTTGATATTAATGTGATTAAAGTTGACTTCGATCAACATT
>NC_031991.1:930221-944669 GCF_001879085.1 Nicotiana attenuata | reverse complement strand
GTAAATTCATAGCAAAAAATAAGGAAAAGATCCATATGATATGGGGTCTTTAGTTTAGCAAGGCTTGGTTGTGTAGGTTTTGTTTATTGGTTCCAGTTATGAGACCTGATACTAGAGGTCAAATGATATAGGTGATGTAAATTGAAAAAAACTGGTTGGAATTAAAAAAATTCCTTTCGACGAAAAAAAGATATTAAGTAAATGATAATAGAATAACTTTAAGCAAAGAACCAAAAAATAAATTAATCTAAAAATCTATATATAATAAAAGGAGAGGGCAAAAAAGCACATTTTTAAGACAAGTGCATAACCACAAAAAATCAAAGTGTCATTGTTTAAGACAAAATAAACTACCTTCTTAAACTAAAAAAAACCTTTTTAAATTTTCAATTTAATTGGTTACTCTATTTGAATTTATTAAATTGTTAAATATTCTTATATTAGCTATATTATAAAACAAAAATATTAAACAATAAACTACTCATTCAAATTTGTGGGTAGTTATTTTTTAAGTTGGAGTTTAAAGTTTTTTAAAATAAAAACACAAAAAAGATAACAAAAATTAAAATTTACCAACCAATAAATATATATATATATATATATTATAATTAAAAAATTATCTATTCAGTTTGGAGTTTTTAAAATTATTTTAAAATAATAAAGAAATAAAGAAATAAAAAAATTGGCCAATTTCAAATTGGGTATGGTTTCAATTTGGAGTTTTAAAAATTATTTTAATAACAAAAAATGGAAATAAAGAAATAAAAATTACTAGTTTAAATTTGGGGAGTAGATTCTTTCTAATATTAGTGTTGTGTGTGTATATTATATTATATATATTGTATTACTCCCCAATTTATATATATATAAATTGGCTGTGTGTTGTGTGTCTATATATAATATAATTATATATATATATATATATATATATATATATATATATATTATATATATATATATAATATATTATATATATATATATATAAAACACACACACACTCACAGAGATAGAGAAGTAAATAATTATTGATAAAGTTGGTATTACGATAAGAGCCAAGTATACATTTTTAAGACAAAGCTCCAACACAACTGATGTTTTAAAACTATTTTAAATAAAAAATGAAATTTAGAAAAGGGTTAAAAAATTGCCAATTCAAATTTAAGTAGTTTTCAAGGTTGGGGTTTTAAGACAAAATAAACTACTTTCTAACTAAAAATTTTTTTGAATTAAATTGGTTCACCCTCTATTTTTTGGAATTAATAAATAATATGATATATATATCTGCCTATAATAAAAAGAAGAAAAAAAAACACTAGTGAAATTGGTGAGTAGTTTCAGTTGAGTTTTTGAAGAAATTATTTTAAAAGAAAAAAGAAAATAAAGAAATAAAAAAACTTTCATTCAAATAAAAAAATACAAGAATCAAGTGGCAATGATAAGACCAAAATATTTTCAATGTGGCATTTCAAATTGGGGATAGTTCACGTTTGGAGTTTTAAAATTATTTTAGAATTAAAAAAACAAAAAAAAACTAAATTAGCTACAGTAACAAAACGAAAATATTTTTTAAAAAAAAAAACTACCTATTTCAAGTGAGGAGTAGTTTTGGTTACTCCTTTCTAACTAAAAACCCTTGTGAATTTTAAACTTTGACATAAATTGGTTACTCTATTTGAATTAATAAAATAAAGTTATCTTATAATTAGTAATTGAAAAAAAGAAAAAAAAACTTACCCATTCAAATTTGGGAGTAGTTTCAGTTGATTTTACAATATTTTAAATTGAAAACAAAAACAAAAATAAGAAAAAATAAAATAAGCTATAATGAAAAAAATGAAAATATATAATAAAATATATCCATTCAAAATTGGGGAGTATTTCAGTTGGAGTTTTTAAATTATTTTAAAATAAAAAACGAAAATCAAAAAATAAAGAAACTTTCAATTCAAATGAAAAATACAAAATATAAAGATAAATATAGTAGAGTATATATATTATATATATATATATATATATATGATATATATATATTGGGCCTATCTCTGTTATACTTCTGACGAATTCAAAATTGTAATTTAGTGAAAAAATATTACATTATTTAAATTTTTAATAAAACTACAAAATTGAAAAACTAATTTTTGACGACCCACAGGGTTCATCACCTGTTTTCTCTTCATTCCGTGCTTCCGAGGCCTTGAAAACCTCATTTTCACTTGCCTCGATTTATTGCGTGTGCAGTCCTGTGCGTAGCCGGAAAGCTTAAATATGAATTCTGTCTGTGTTAAAAATTAATTGAATTTTGATATTAATGTGATTAAAGTTGACTTCGAATCAACATTTTTTTTGGTAAACGGACCCGGACCCGTGATTTGACGGTCCCGGAGGGTTCGTAGAAAAATATGGGACTCGGGCGTATTCCCAGAATCGAAATCCGAGGTCCCGAGCCCGAGAAATGAATTTTTCTGTGAAATTATTTTTCTGAAATTATTAAGGAAATTTGAAATGTAAATGAATTAGAAAGCATTGGTATCGGGCCCGTATTTTGGTTCCGGGTTAAAATATCATGGTATAGCCAGTTTTCACACTGGTTAATGAAAAATAGCCAGCGTTTATCAAGTCAATGAAAAATAGCCACTATTTTGCTGCAACATGGACCGATCTAGTATAATATACGGGAGTTCTGGTGCATTTGTGTACGAACTCCAGCATATTATGCTGGACCGGTATACTTTGCTAACTCCTGTAAAATTTGCGGGAGACTGGAGCACCAGTGCTCCAAACTCCAGTATATTATACTGGACAATTATACTTGCTGGAACTCCCGTAAAATTTGCGGGAGTTCAAGCATACTTATGCTGGAACTCCCATAAAATTTGCGGGCGTATTTTTCCGGATTTTGAATAGTGTTTTTGCTCAGATTTAAAGTGGCTAAATTTCGATGACTTTTGAAACTTGGCTATTTTTCAACGACCAGTGGTAAATCTGGCTATTTTTGAATTTCTCCCTGGTTCCGGCGCCCGGTACAGGTCTAATATGTGGTTTAAGCGCTTTCTGTGAAATTTGGTTGAAATCGGCCGTCGTTTGACGTGTTTTGGACATAAATATCAAAAAATTGGAAGTTTAAGAAGTTAGAATGAAAAATGATGATTTTGAGGTTTGATTCCTCGTTTATGATGTTGTTTTGGCGATTTGATCGCTCGGTTAAGTTCGTATGAGGTTGTTTAGTTAGTGCATGTGATTGGTTAGGAGCCCCGAGGGCTCGGGAGTGTTTCGGAGGTGTTTCGGAGTGATTTCAAACTTAGAAAAATAGCAGATTTTGCTTCAGCTGTTGCAGAGCCCATTTCCTCTTCGCGATCGCGTTCTTCATCCCGCGTTCGCGATGCCTTACTCCCTCTTTCTTCGCGATCGCGTTCCAGCCCCCGCGTTTGCGTAAGGTTATTTGACCCTGAGGGATGAGTCTCCTTTTCCCCTTCGCTTTCACGTTTGTACCCTCGCGATCGCGTAGCTCTACAGAACTCCTTCATCGCGTTCGCGTGAAGTCCCACGCGTTCGCATAGAACAACTCCTGGACCCCCAACCTTTTACTCTCCGTGTTCGCATCCTTCAGCTCGCGAACGCGATGGTCTACCCAGTGTTACTCATCGTGAACGCGACCGGCCAGTCGCGAACGCGATGAGTAAATTTCGCCCAGTTATATTTTAATTCCAAAACAGAAAAGTTACGGGATTTTTCACCCAAAACACACGAACTCATCTTCTCCACAGCCCATAGGCGATCTTTAGAGCTCTTCTTCACAGAGCTTCTTGGGTAAGTATTATCTAACTCGTTTTCTTCATTTTCTATTATCATTTATCAAATTCCTAAACCTAAATCATGTAGTTCATGGTAAGAATTGGGGAAAAAGGGTAGAATTAGGGCTTTTCAATTTTCTTTGATTTAGACCTCATTTTGGGGTCGAATTTGAAAACAAATTGAATATCCGGGCTCGTGGGGGGATGGGTGACATGGAATTGGTTCGAACCTCGTGTTTTGACCAAGCGGGCCCGGGGTCGATTTTGGGAATTTTTGGAAGAAAGGTTGGGAATTCATATTTAGGCATTGGGTTTAGTTTGTTTAGCTATTATTAATATTTTAAGGTCATTATTTCATCGATTGACTGAGTTGGAGATGAATTCGAGGGGCAAAGCTACACTAGAGGCTTGAGTTGATTTTTGGAGCATTTGAGGTAAGTGTTTGGTCTAACTTTGGCTTGAGGGAATAAGAGTAGAGTCGTATTTGCTAATTACTATTTGTCAAGTACGGTGTATAGGCATGGTGACGAGTATCTATACACTGGTGTCTAGCATGACCGTGTGTCCTTATAGTGAGATTATCCTGAATTGTTGTGATTCTTCCATGCTTATTTGATGATTTCTATATTCTGTAAAGAGCATGAGACAGAGATTACGATTACTAAACTCCGTGGAGCAATGGCTCGAGTTGTGTTATGGATTGAGGAGGTATATGTTATGGAATGACTCTTTGGAGCGGTGACTCGGATGTTAAGTGAATTATAAGTGAGAAGTATAGAAAAGAGAAAGAGTTGACGGTTACTCCCTTGCCGGGACGTGTTATTGGTTTTGTTGATTTTCTCCCTTGCCGGGATTTAACTGTTTACTTGTGTTTCCCTTGCCGGGATTTTCTACTACTGTTTGTCTATCCCCTCGCCCCCATTGGTTGTGATTGTTGATTTGTGTTATTTATACATGGATCGGGTTGCACGAGCAGTGCCCTATTGGTCTAATTCCTGCTTCCCCTTGGTATCGGTAAAGGGGCTGGTAAGCGCTTCCCGAATAGATTCCTTTCTCTTCCCCGCAACAACACTATATAATTGTGGGTCGGGTTGCACGCTGCAACAACACTGTATAATTGTGGATCGGGTTGCACGCCGCAACAACACTGTCTATTTATGGATCGGGTTGCACGCCGCAACAGTGATAGCTGAGGATCGGGTTGCACGCCGCAACAGTATTGTATGTGAACGGATCGGGTTGCACGCCGCAACAAGCTATAGTTTAATTGTGTTTACTCCGGATTTAAGTTTCTGTTGGCTGTTCTATCCTTTAAGTTTAGACTTCCTGTTTTAACTGTTGCCTCCCCACAGCATGTTTCCCCCTCCTTTTATAACTGTTTGTTTCCTGTTTATTTTCCGCAATATATTTCATAACTGCACAGGTTTATCTGGTAGTCTGGTCTAGTCTCGTCACTACTTCACCGGGGTTAGGCTAGGCACGTACCAGTACATGGGGTCGGCTGTGCTGATGCTACACTCTGTGCATCTTTTTGCATAGATTCAGGAGCAGCTTTTGGGCCTCAGCAGTAGGATTTGATCGGGAGCTGACTTCAGTCCAGAGACTTTCGAGGTATCCTAGCTGACGTTCGCAGGCCGGAGTCCCTTCTATGTTATTAGTTTGTTTTCCTTGTACCGAGACAAGCTTTGATGTACTTCTATTCAGACTTATTTTTAGTACTCTTTAGTAGTTCGTGAGTTAGTGACACCAGTCTTGGGTAGAGAAATGTTAAACTTCCGCATTTGGTTTTCAGATATCTATGTTTTTAAGACTTCCGCTTCATTTTAAATGACTCGTATTATTATTATTGTTGTTGAGATGTTATCAGAAAATATTTTAACTACTTGGCTTGCCTGGCTTCGATAGTAGGCGCCATCACGACCCCCCGATGGTGGAAAATCCGGGTCGTGACACTAATCAAATAAATATTACAGTAGAAAGGAATGTACGAAAGAGGGGGATAGATATAATTTTTTGATATTTATATTTTGAATTAATTACAAATAAAAGATAAATAAATAACACTCAAGAAAATTATCAATAGCACTAAGTACTTGCTAATTCAATAATAAAAATAAAAAGTAACAAACAATTTATTTGATTACTATATGATGTGTGTCCTTTAATTTTGTATAAATTGTGTTATATTTCTCCATATTATATTAAATAATAAAATACAACTGATATTTATTAAATTAATATGATATATTACATCATAATTTTATAAGATTACTATTATGTCAAATTATCCGCGCATCGTGCGGGTTCTTATACTAGTATAGAAGAATAAGACTTATTTGAATTTGAGATGATAAACAAAGTGGTAGTAAGAATTTTGTTAAAATAATACGATCGAATATGCTCAAACAACACATATCACAATATAACATATTTAGTATTCTTTAATGTTGATAGCAAAACAAAATGTAAGTACTAAAATCAAGGGGTCGGGTTGTTACAGCTATAGAAAAAGAAAATAGATTATCGATTATGACATTTGAAAAATAGTTTCATGTCCTTCTTCTAAACTAATATCTAATGATTATATATAATTTTTATCTGAAAGGTTTATATTTTAAAGTTATTTTCATACAATGCGAATAATTCAAGTCAATTTTTGACATCGCGCGGGTACTAATACTAGTAGATATTAATATGAATAAAACCTAAAGAGTAAAAACCTTTGCAAAACTTGAATAAGGAAAAAAAATAAAACAGAAAAAAGAAAAAAAATGTACTCCAATTTCCACCAAAATTTTCGAAAACTGCCGCGTGTTTTCTCATCTGCACATTCTTCACCACGTTCCCTCCTCTTTCTTTTTACCTTTCCCTCCATATTCTCAGCTCTTACAAATATCATTTCTTTCTTTTCCCTCCCAAAATCTTCCTTACATTTCCCGCTGTTTCTCCTTCACTTCTTCCAGATGCAGAAACAGAAAATGGGGAAACAAAGCAAATCGCGAAAGACCGAAAACATTGGCAAAGGAAAGGTTACTCCTGTACAAATTGCTTTCATCGTCGACCGCTACCTCTCGGACAACCGTTTCACTGAAACCCGATCCACTTTTCGATCCGAAGCTTCCCATCTTCTCGCCAAGTCTCCCATCAATGAGGTACCCCTACCTTTTTTTTTTATCAATTATAATTATATTAATTCGTCTTATTTAGGATTTCAAATTATTGGATATTTGGATGCACGTTTTTATTTTCTTACATGTCTCTAAAAGTTCTGGTAAACTGTATATAGGATATCAGAAAAATAGGCTTTATTTTAGTTGCTGAGACGAATTTAGGATTTGAAAATAGTGGGTGCAACTTGATAATATATGTCCATACATATCAAATTTTTGGGAAATTATAGTATATGTAGTGTTTATAATCAATTTCCTTGTATTAATTCGAATTAAAATCTAGGGTTTCAAATCAGTGTGTGTGTGTGTGTGTGTGTGTGTGTGTGTGTGTGTGTGTGTGTGTGTGTGTGTGTGTGTTTGTGTAAATTTTGACAACTTACCTACGTAATTGGAGTGAATTACTGTCTCCGTCCTCATTTCTTAGGTTGATAAGTTATTTAGTTTCTCATTTCTTAGGTTAATCCCTTTTTTGTGTTTTTTTGTGTGACAATGAATAGGCGCCAAGGAGTTTATTGAGTTTAGGAGATATGTTGGATGAGTACATAAGTTTGAAAGAGCAAAAAGTGTTCTTGGATCAAGAAAAATGTAGACTGGATCATGAAAAGACACGGGTTCAGAATTTACTAAGTGGGATGCAACATGTTATGAATGCATATAATGCTAGTACAAATCTGACACCTCCTTCCTCAATTGCTGCTGCTGCTGCTCCTTCAATGCCCAAAATGGGTGCTTTGCCAAGCATAGTTAATGGATCTTCCCCAGTAACCACAGGTATGCAATCTACAGTCTCTTGAAATCAATGCAGATGTAGCGAAATATAGGGCCTAATGGAAGAATAAGATCTACATAAGAGAGATATATTAGTTGAGAATATGTTTTAGTTGCGTTAGCACTTTTTCTTTACGTCATGTGCTTTTGTTTAACCTTTTAGAAATTTATGTTTAGTAGAAAATATAAAGAACTTCTAGCACATTTTACTTTATTTTTACTATTTTTTATTATGTGTATTATTTGCCTGAGATGAGTATATATGAAGTCACATGGTATGCAAGGATTCATATAGTCGATCCCAACTTGTTTGAGAATGAGGTGAAGTTGATGTTGTATTCTCTCTGTTTGTGTCATTGCTTTTTAGTTTCAGTTGCTTTAGGTTACTCAATGTGCTTTATATTTAATTAGGTTGCTGTATGTGATACTATCTTGTTTAGTACGTGGCGTGTTTAAACGAGCTAGTTCTATTACTTCAAGTTGTTGTTCTCAAAGTAAGAGAAATTGACACAAGTGGCTTTAGCACCACGGCTTCAATGTCCTAATTGTACAGAATTGACATCCAACTGAAACAACTTCCTATCAAACTTCATAATACTATATATTTTAAAAATAAATAAATTAAATATGTGAGTGCAGTTGTATCTGCAGAAGCTATATTCAACCCTGATACTTTGTAGTAGATCTTTATTTCTTAGGGAGAGATTTGATTGTTGCACTTTCTCTGTTTTCATTTGCTTTAGATTATTACTTGGATACGTGGAAGGAGCAGAGGATCTCATATTCCTAAGTCTCTTTAAATAAACCATAATAGGCAAAGAACTGAATATTTTTGCATATATTCCTCCCAAAATACTGTCTTGCCTTCGTGTGACCAACACGTACTAGTATGCGATGGGATGTACAACATCTATTCGCTAGACTGCATATAGTTCTTAACTGAAGTCATTCAGCATGAACAGCAGAACTATCATCATTCCTTAAGAGAAAAATCTTAGAAAGAATGATTGGAATGTAAAACTGTCACTGATTGTGCATGATCATGTTCAACAAATAGTATATCAATTTGTTTGTTGAAAAATATGCTATGCTGTCTGTTGGATGTCATTGTTATTTCTTAGGTACAATGATCAATAACCAGCCTGTTGGTTCGTGCCATTATTTGGATACTTTCTTTACCATTTACCTGAAGAACTATATTTCACTATTTTTTATCAGGTTATTATTCTACATACAAAACTGCAGCACTGATGTCAGCACCAGTGCCTTCAAACACTGCTCCGGATACAACGAAATTCTCTACTCCAAATTCCATTCCATCAACTTCAAAAAGAAAAGGCATCAAAGATGTTTCTGCAGCTCCAATAACTGCCAAGAGATCTCGTAAACACTTGATCACTAACCAGTTGTCACTTAAAGGTAAATCCATTTGAAGTTGGTCTTTTTGCACTTCATGTGACGTGTCCTTAAAATTTTGACTTCATATTATTGCACTCCCTCGCAGATCCGAGTACAGAGTCACAACCAACCAGTGTTGATAAACACAACAACAATGTGAATAGTTCTGCAGTTCAATTACCAGATCTTGCAACTGCATCTGATAAGTCACCAGTTCAAGGATCAAATGTTGTTAAGTCTTTGTTCAATCAGCCTAGTCAGTCCCCTCCAACTAATTCTTCTGGCCCTAAAACACCACCAAGAGCATCTTCATCCCAAACTGACAAATCTATCTCTCCATTGGAAGTTTGTTCAACTGCTACTTCCAGCAAAAATGTTACACCATCTCGTGTAACAGCCACAAACTGCACAATCATCTCGTCAGAAACAATTCGAGTGACCCCTACCAAACAAATAATTTACTCCATAGAAAGAAATCACTGCATTTCAACATCCTCACCAGTAAAGAGCAACCTGAAGAGGCCTATTAAGCGAGATCAAGTAAAAAGTAGGTTGGACTTTGATGCCTCCGATAACATCCCATGTAATTCAGAAATGGCATCTGGCTCTGACATGATTTCTACATCTGAATCTGAGAAAGAAGGAGACATTTTTGACTTAGATTTGCCTAATTTAGATGCTTTAGGGGTGGATTTTAATCTTTCTGAACTACTAGTTGATTTTGACCTTGATGGAGAGGGGATTGATTATTGTTGCCAGCAAACATTGGATTCTTCCCCAGATTCTTTTTCAGGGTAAAGTTACATGCCTTGCCCATATTTTCTCATAGTTTCAGTGATCTAATGTGAGTTTAGGAATGGTTTCTGAGTCTCCATTTGATGTTTAATGCACAGGTCACCTCATGAGTCAGGAAATGTCAATGTTGATACAACCCAGATGACCTCTCACATTTCATCTACAGTTACTGAAGTCTTTTCAGAGCAAGACATGAATTTACTAGGTAAAAGGAAATCCTTTTCTATAAAATTGACTGGATTGTTTTCATTGAAATGTGGAAAAATGGTTTTAACTTTTTCACATTGATCATTCAGGTTCAGATTCCATGACCACTATGAAATCAGTTACCAAATGCATCAAAATTTTAAGTCCTGGTAATTGTTCAACTCTCTGCTTTGTCCTTTTCATTTTGCAAAAAGCACAAACTGTAGATGTGATTCCATAACTTTCTCTTTTGCAGTTAAGAGTATCGGAAGCTTGAGGGATTAGGAGTATTTTGTGCAACAGATCGACTGAACGCTTACACTGATGACTACCGAGGCTGAAATGCCATAATTGATCACAGTTGACTGGATTTATGCAAACGCAACAAATTTTCCAAACTAGTTTCACATATTAACTGTCCATTAGCAAAATGGTGTATGTGCGTTGGGTCAGGATTTATTTCCATAGAATTAACAGCAGCAGTCCTAGTTAGATTGTTGATTATATATAGCTTATGGTTAACCATCAGGAATTTGTATAAATTTATTAGACATGAACAAACTTATAGCAAATTTTATTATGAGAAACATCTTATTATTTGGAGATAGAAATTTGGCATTTTGATATCTTGATGTGCAACAAAGTCTCTGTATGTTGGATAATGCAAATGCATACACTCCTTTTCCTGCAGAATGGGTGAAGATCACTGAACTTGAATAAATGTTGTCCTGCTGCTGCTAAGTTGCTCCCACGCTGGCATTTGCTCTGTTGCAGAATATCGTGGGTTAACTAGCATATAATCACACACAAAACAAATAGAGAAGAAAAATCAACACAAGGATTTAACGAGGTTCGGCTAAGCCTAATCCTCGGGGCAAAAGCAGAGAGTTTTCCACTATGAATGAGAAGAAAAACACAATACAATCTATAGAATCCCCAACTACAACCCCTATATATAGATCCCAAAAGGTTCCAAACATATATGAGAAAAATACAAGGAAATAATTCAAGCCACAAATAACAAATCTTCCCCTTGGCTTGAATTCTCTTCATCAATAGGAACAACGTTTCTCTACCTTGTCACCAATCAAGTCTAGGCAATGCCTAAACTTGTTGGCCGGGACTGCCTTGGTCATCATATCAGTTGGATTATCATGTGTAGACACTTTCTCCACTTTAACAACCCCCTTTGATATAATGTCTGGAATAAAGCGATGTCTGACTTCAATATGCTTCGTCCGCTCATGAAACATCTGATTCTTAGTAAGATGAATGGCACTCTGACTGTCACAAAAAACTTGTGTCTTCTTCTGAGCTAGTCCAAGATCACTTACCAAGCCTTGTAGCCAAATAGCCTCTTTAACTGCTTCCGTAATTGCCATATACTCAGGTTCTGTGGTAGACAAAGCAACGACAGACTGCAAAGTCGCCTTCCAACTGATGACACTACCAGAAAGAGTAAAAACATAGCATGTCAGAGATCTTCTCTTATCCAAGTCCCCTGCATAATCTCAATCGACATAGCCAACTAAGGATTCACTCAACTTGTCTTTGTAAAAAGTCAAGCCTACATCTGCAATACCCTTCAAGTATCTCAAGATCCACTTCACCGCCTGCCAATGTTCTTTACCAGTACACGCCATGTATCTACTCACAACACTAACATCGTGTGAAATGTTAGGGCGAGTGCAAACCATAGCATACATAATGCTACCTACAACACTCGAATATGGAACACTAGACATCTGTTCCATCTCATCGTCTGTTTTTGGTGACATGTCTGCAGACAACTTGAAATGAGAAGCAAAAGGAATAGACACGATTTAGCACCTATCATATTAAATCTCTTGAGGACCTTCTCAATATAGGACCGTTGGGACAACATCAGCTTTCCAACCCTTCTATCTCGAGTAATCTCCATCCCCAATATCTTCTTTGCAGCACCTAAATCATTTATCTCAAACTGCTCACCTAGTTGCTTCTTCAATCGGGTAATATGTGACATGCTTTTAGCAGCAATAAGCATGTCATCCACATATAACAACAAATATACACTAGAACCGTCTTCAAGCTTTTTGTAATACACACAACTATCTTATGCACTTCGAGAAAATGCATTTTGAATCATGAATATATCAAATCTTTTATACCACTGCCTAGGCGACCCTTTCAGACCATATAAAGATTTCTTAAGCAAGCAAACATGATTTTTCTTATCCTGAGTAATGAATCCCTCCGGTTGACTTATATAAATCTGCTCATCCAACTCACCATGCAAGAATGCAGTTTTGACATCTAACTGCTCTAGTTTTAAGTCATGAAGAGCCACCAAAGCTAGTAAGACCCTGATAGAGCTATGCTTTACCACCGGAGAGAACACTTCATTGTAATCTATCCCCTCCCTCTGTGAAAAACCTTTAGGTACTAATCTTGCCTTGTACCTTGATGCTTCAACCCCTGGATTGCCCTCTTTTCTTTTGAAAATCCATTTGCAGCCTAGTACCTTCTGTCCCTTTGGCAATGGAACAAGCTTCCATATCTGATTCTTATGAAGAGACTCAATCTCTTCACTCATAGCACCAACCCACTGATCTGCTTGTGGACTAGAAATAGCTTCTTTATAGCTATTAGGCTCAAGCACATCAATGGTCTCTGCAACAGACAAAGCAAACTCCACAAAATTAGCATATCCAAGAAAAATTACCATCNGTAGGGAGGAGTATACTGGACAATTTTATAGTGGCTCATGAATTAGTTAAGGGCTATACTCAGAAAGGATTATCACCTAGATGCCTTATCAAAATTGACATAAGGATAGCATATGATTCAGTGGAGTGGGTTTTCTAAAGTGTGTACTGCTGGAATTTGGATTGCCTAGGAAGTTTGTGGACCGGATCATGGAATGTGTTACCACAGTGAGCTACTAACTCTTGATCAATGAGGGCTTACTCCTAAGTTTGTGGCAAAAAAGGGACTGAGGCAGGGGGACCCTATGTCTCCTTACCTTTTTGTTCTGGCTATGGAATACTTGAACAGGACCCTCAAGCAACTACAACATATCCCCAACTTCAACTACCATCCAAGGTGTGGGAAGATGAAGTTGGTGCATATATGCTTTGCGGATGATCTCATAATGTGTTGTCGAGTGGATAGAATATCAATCCATCTGTTACTCAAAGCATTCAATCATTTCTCAGATGTTTCTTGCCTCAGAACAAATTTGGACAAAAGTTCTCTGTATATCACTAGTGTATCAACAATCCTGAAGGAACAAATCCTGACTAAAATGCAATTTACTTTAGGGGAGATGCCCTTTAAGTATCTTGGTGTTCCCCTCTCTTCTAGGAAGCTCACTATACAGCAGTGTATGCCCTTGGTAGAGAGAATGACATCAAAGATCAGATGTGGGACTACCAAGCTGCTACATATAGTGGAAGATTACAACCGATCAAAAGCGTGTTGACTGATCAAAAGCGTGTTGTTTGAGATGCAAACATATTATGCTCAAGTATTCCTATTACCAAAGAAAGTAATTCAATTACTAACGAGCACTTTCTTTCTTTGGACAGGCAGCTGTGATGCATCGAGGAATGCACTAGTGTCATGGGAACAACTATGCATGCCCAAGTCAGCAAGAGGTTTAAATATCATCAACTTTCACACATGGAACAAAGCAGCAATCTGTAAAATTCTTTGGGTTGTGATCACAAAAAAGGAGTCGCTTTAGGTACTATGGATTCATGCATTCTATATAAAAATAGGGACTTAGTCACTATGCCAACACCTAAACAAGCGTGCTGGCTTGTGAGGAAAATTTTCGATGCCAAGAACTGGTTTAAGGACAAGGACCTTACAGTGGAACTGCAACAATGTGATACATATGAAGGTTTCAACATAAAGAAAGCATATATATCTCTATGTCCACAGTACCAGAAGGTCCCTTGGAAACACACTACTATGGGAACACAGTTGATACCAAGACATCAGTTCATACAGTGGCTTGCAGTTCGACAATGATTGGCTATTATTGATCGACTGGAAAGATAGGGGATTCACGTTCCTAAGGAATGTGTTTTATGCAAAATCGGTCTGTCAAGAAAGGCGACCAAATTTGGTCGCTAAATTGGAGAAAATAATTAAATAATTATTCTAAATACATTAACGACCAAAGTTGGTCGCTTTTTGGTCGATAATTTGGTCAAAATATTGACCGGACTGGTCAGACTTGCTTGGTCAAAGAAATACTGAAATTAGCGACCAACTTTGGTCGCTAAAGGGGGATCCACTTATAAAATTTTTAACAAATTATAATTATTAATTTTAAAGAAATATAAAATAT
>NC_031991.1:906645-930202 GCF_001879085.1 Nicotiana attenuata | reverse complement strand
TGCTTCCCTCTTTTCTCCTTCAACTTAGGACAATCTCTCTTGTAGTGACCTTGCTCCCCGCACTCATAACAGTGTTGCTTCCTTGCTCTAGACTTTGATCTTGCGGTTGACTTTTTCCTGTTAAAGTCCTTTTGTTGTGTTCTTCCTCTAATCACAAGACCCTCGCCCTCAATTCTGCTGTCTGGAAAGCTCTTTTTCAACTCTTTAGATTTTAGTGCATTACTAACATCTTCTAGTGAAATGCTGTCTTTCCCATATAGCAGTGTATCGGTAAAAGTATCATAAGACTGTGGTAAAGGATAACACAATCAAGGCCTGATCCTCACTCTCAATTTTGATATCCACATTCTTCAGGTCCATTATAATTGAATTAAACTCATTAAGGTGAGTTTTAACTGGTGTACCTTCGTTCATACGGAGATTGTATAACCTCTTTTTCAGGTAGAGGCGATTTGTCAGCGATTTCTTAGAATACAGATCTTCCAGCTTCTTCCATGCCGTTCTGCAGAAGTTTCTTCAGCAATTTCGCGAAGAACGCTATCTGTAACGCTCATGAAGATCGCACTCAAAGCCCTCTCCTTCAGGTCTTCCTTCTTTGTCTCTTTCATATCTTCAGGAAAATCCTCATCAATTGCTTTCCATAATCCTTGTAACACCAGGGACGATTTCATCCTAATCTTCCATAGACTGAAACTAGAACCTCCGTCAAATTTCTCTACTGCGTACTTTGTTGAAGATGATGAACACATCTTAACCCTAGATTATATGGAGAAACCCGAACCTTGCTTTGATACCAATTGTTGCGGAATATCGTGGGTTAACTAGCACACAATCACACACAAAGCAAATAGAGAAGAAAAATCAACACAAGGATTTAACGAGGTTCGGCTAAGCCTAATCCTCGGGGCAAAAGCAGAGAGAGTTTTCCACTATGAATGAGAAGAAAAGCACAATACAATCTATAGAATCCCCAACTACCACCCTTATATATAGATCCCAAAAGGTCCCAAACATATATGAGAAAGGTTTCCCAATTTGACAAGGACTATAGGTTTTCTTTTCCCAAATCTATTAGGTATAGGGACTATGGATTTCCTAAAAATACAAGGAAATAATTCAAGCCACAAATAACATGCTCACTAAGCACTTGTCTTTGGCTTGGTTAATCTGATAATCGTTACTCTTAACAAGTATGCCTTTCTAAATTTTGCGGGTGGTTTTGCTTTTCCTGTCTAAATTTATGTGAGAATAATGTGAAATTTATCAGCAGTGTTTTAAAGGCAGTGCTCGTTTGGTACATAGATACTGAAAATGGAACCAGTGGTTAAGGGCTCATAGCAATGTTGATGTAGTAGATCTATCAATGGGGTATAGCAATACGATGTGTTGAGAGAATCGAAAGAGATGAGGCAGTAACTGCAAAGGATCAAATTGTTGTCTACAAATTAATCATGAATCCTTTTTTGACTCGAGGGCAACTTAGGACGATCAAAAGCCCCATCAGAAAGTGGATAACTGTCGGAAGTAAGATGGACATTGTCATGGTTTTAGTTGTTAAAAATGCCTGCTTCAATATTCCATGCATGCAAAAACAAAGCTCAGCATACTTAGTTACTGCCACTACTAGGTTTCAGCTCCTCAAGATTTTCCCCTTTTTTTGTTAGTGTTTCAATTTACACTGTTTTATAGCATGAGGTTAGTGCCCTTCGCGAGTTCTGTGTTGGTTACTCTATCCTTTTATTCCCCAACAGAAATAACAAAAAGAGAACAACTACTTTAAGAAAGAGGATGACACATTTAAGGCAAGGAAAAACCTTTACATTGTTTTATAAATTGAATCACCGCAAAGCTTTTCAAGAACCTATAATAATTTTACTCATTGGTACCATCCTAGACTTGTGAAAAGAATTTCTTTATAGTATTACAGCTTCACAGTCTTGTCTTGCTTACAAAATGATCTGAAAGTGGTCACATCAAGACAAACTCGATTTCCACTTTCACCTTGATTTTTCGAATTAAGATAAGTACTTCTCCAACTTTTCAACTTCTTCTGTGCTTCCAATGTACAATGGGACTCGCTGGTGTATCTGCAAAGTTAGAAACAAAAGAAACACCAAATTAACTGACTGACATATTCTCTTATTGGTCACAGATGTAGCAGTAATTTGATTCTCACCTCTGTTGGTTGGATATCAAGAACTCTTTGGTGGCCATCGGATCCTTTGCCACCAGCTTGTTCCACAAGGAAGCTCATAGGGGCACACTCATACAAAAGCCTCAACTTTCCGTTCTTACTCTTTTTGTCTCTCGGGTAGCCATAAATGCCACCATATAGAAGAGTTCTATGGAAGTCACCAACCAAACTACCGATGTACCTAGCAGAGTATGGCTTGCCGCTAGGGCCAGGGTCCTTCAAGTCATCGATGTATTTCTTCAACTTGTCATCCCAGAGCTGGTAGTTTCCTTCGTTGAACGAATAGATCTTTCCAGACTTTGGTATTTGGATGTTTTCTTGGGTCAGAACGAATTCTCCATACATCGGATCCAAGTTGAAGGCAAAGACTCCGTTTCCCAAGGTGATCACAAAAATCACAGAGCTTGAGTACATGCAATAGCCTGCTGCAAGAAGGTTGCTCCCTGGTTGGCATACATTCACAATGCACCTCTGTTCAACATTGTCAAGCTGCAATATTGGACAGATATTTGGTGAATCGGTGGTTAACTATTTACATATAATGGATCGATTTTGGCTTATGCCAACCTTAGCAAGTAAATGGTCCTACTTCTCAGTGCACTATGTGTAAGGTTACCACATTGTCACAAAATCAAAACATGCTTGGCTTCATTAGCTATTTAGAGTTGTCTTTAGGAGGCAAAAGAACAATATTTAGTTTGGTGATTACCGTGGAATCATCTCCATGATCCGCGAGGCACTCATCATTTGGGCTGTATATTCCAAAAATAGAACCAGTAGAAACAGCAGCATCAATGTTTGATGATCCATCAAGAGGGTCAAACACCACAATGTAGTTGCCTGAGTAACTCTCTTCCACTGCCACTGGTACATCCTCTTCCTCCGATGCTATAATCCCAGTCCTTCCACTTGACCTTAGACAATTCGAGAATACCTGTTCAATCCGTCAAACATAATATTTAGTGACTTTACTACTATAGTGAGTAACATTTAGTTACTTAAATGGTGTACAAAAATAGTTGAGTGACTTTTCCGTTATTGTGGGTAAAGTTTAGTGACTTTTCTATTATACTGTTTAAAGTTTAATTACTTTAGTATCACAATAGTTTGGTAATTTTACTGAGTGAAATCAAGCCATATGCATTACAAAAATAAAAAGGGCAGCCCGGTGCACGAAGCATCCAGGGTTGGGGGAAGGGCCTCACCCCAAGGAGGCTATGGTGTAGGCAGCCTACTCTGATGCAAGCATCTGCGGCTGATTCCATGGCTTAGACACATGATTCTCATCATTTGAAAGTTCTAATTTC
This sequence comes from Nicotiana attenuata, assembly GCF_001879085.1. Lineage (NCBI taxonomy): Eukaryota > Viridiplantae > Streptophyta > Magnoliopsida > Solanales > Solanaceae > Nicotiana > Nicotiana attenuata. The sequence continues at coordinate 926,701 of NC_031991.1, read as the reverse complement.
CAATTCCTCATGAAAGAGATGATTCTATTTCATACTTCTAGGGTAATATGAAGGAGAAAACATAGAAGGCGGGGTAACTTAATAAAGCAATATCTTTGATATAGTTCTAATATCAACCGGTCTTATTATGAGATAAATTTGACAATATGAAGAAGTCTTACACCATGAAGATATCTTAACGAATCGTAACAGGTAGGCTGTCTTATTTATTTTCCAGGATACTAATTTTACTTTTCATAGACGGTTATCGATAGTTATTTTTTAAGTGACATAACAGTGAAAGGACAAAGTACTAGTATGTTTCTATTGAGCTATAGGAAGAAGTTGTAACAAACAAACCTCGTTAGAGACAACATCAAGTTTCTTCTGGTCTTCTCCTTGAATATTGACAGCACCTTGAACTCCAGTAAGGTTAGAAATGCCAGATCTCTGAACCAAAGAAGCAATCTGCTTACAAGCCATAGAAATGCTTGAAATCACTATGGTAAGTTCAGCATCAATAGTCCCAGCTTGTTCTTGTCTTAATAGCCAGCTTGTTAAAGTTTGCAACTCATAGCCACTTCTTTTCCTTGTCTTTGTGGCTCCTGCTGCTGTTTCTATTGCCATGCACTTCACTCCTCCATTAAATGACCTTCTCTTTGTGCTGCTGCCTTTTGGGCATAAAAATGGAGTACCTTTTTTGTCTAGAGTACATAAAAATGGAGTCTTTTTGTCTAAAGCACATAAAAATGAAGTTGTTGCTGTTGCTGATGATGCTGCCATTGTGATTTTCTTGGAATTTCTTTTACTTGTGATCGCTGAATTTTTCACTTAAAGTTCCATGTTTATTCCAAAGATTTGTTTTTTGGGGCCTATTGTTATTTACTTGTGGGTAGGGGGTGAGAAGTGTAAGGCTGGAAAAAAATTTCTGTTAAGAGGGTCCCACTTATCCTCCTCCATGGAAATCTTTTCCAATCATTTGTGGTTAAGCTTTGGAAATCTATATATGACATCATCTAGGGGCTAAGAAATTTGAGTATATTCTTAGAGAGAGTTCTAACAACTTTCCATTGTGTATTTCTTTTGTAAAGATTAATGTAAAGAACCGATTAGCCCATTACAGAGAGCCCATTAAATGGCTTGTGACACATTGGTTTGGGCTTGGAGTATTATCAGCAAGATTATTTTCAGTAAAAATAGCACGGTCTAGTCAGTTTTCGTATTGGTCATTCAAAAATAGCCAGCGTTTACCAAGTCAATGAAAAATAGCCAGTATTTTGCTGCAACAGAGACCGGTCCAGCATAATATACTGGAGTTCGGTGCACCTGTGTATGAACTTCCAGCATATTATGCTGGAACTCCAACACACGAAAAGTTCCAAGCATAATATACTGGAGATTCGAGCACTTGTGTATGAACTTCCAGCATATTATACTGGACCGGTATACTTTGCTGGAACTCCAGTATATTATGCTGGAGTTCTAGTGTACTTATGCTGGAATTCCATCATATTATGCTGGAGTTCCAGCATACTTATCCTGGAACTCCAGTATAATATGCTGGAGTTCAAGTATACTTATGTTGGAACTCCAGCATAATATACTGGCGTATTTTCCGGGTTTTGAACAGTGTTTTCGCTCAGATTTATCTTTACATGAAAGTGGCTAAATTTCGTTTACTTTTGAAACTGGGCTATTTTTGAACGACCACTTGTAAATCTGACTATTTTTGAATTTCTCCCTTATTTTCATCGTTTGACGTTTTCTTGAGGGGCATTTGCACAAGTATTCACTTTTGGGGTCGCCATTGAAGTTATACCCGCATTGTAGAATAATTTATAAAACTTATCCATGGAAATCTGAAGTAGTTCTATCTCTTCAATGCAATTTCATAAATCAAATCTTAAGTTCTCTAGCTTTCAAATGCAACATCAGAAATTCTAATCTTCAATCTCTTCGATGCAACTTCAAAAATTAAATCTTAAGTTCTTCTATCTTCCAAATGCAACTAAATTCAAATTTTAAGTAGTTCAATGTCTTCAATGCAACTTTGGATTTTGAATCTCAAGTTCTAAAACATAAACTTGTTCTTCGAATTTTAAAGAATCCAACGCACGATTCAATGCTCACATCTACTATAAATAAGCTCAGATTTAAAACATAACTTTCAGATATCATAAAGAATGAACCTCAATCATCAAATTGTCAAAATAATAACAAATCTAACAAACTCATTTTGCAACTAAGAAGAAGAAAAAGAAACCCTAAGTACAACCTACAATGGTATTTTGCAACTAAGAAGAAGAACCAAAAGGCTTCTGGATACATGGGACATGAATACAACATACATGTGATATGAATAGAAAGAAGAAGAAAACAATAGCGAAGAAGAAGAGAAAAGTTATGTTTATGAAGTTATCAAAGAATTGGGTATCAGTTGTTAAACTTTTTTTAAAAAATATGTATAAGTTAAATAGGAGTAACCAAATAGCACACTCTTAAATTTATTACCTTTTTCAAGATCGCTTTTCAAGTTCTGTCACCAATAGCACATTGGCAAAATTTCGCCTTTAAAAATAGTTGTATGAAGATTTCTTTTTGCATACAAATATTTCAGCCCACTAGACTGATCGATGATAGAATTTAAATAGTGGCCTCAAAAAATGTCATTTCTGTAATATTATCTTCTATGTGAAAAATGGTAAAAGGTGTCCAATATATATGTTAATGTTTCATTACTATCTATATCTGTATATATGTTTAAACTAATATGTGATTGTTTTCGCACTACTAGAATTTCGGAAAAAAACGACCAAAATTTGACGACCAAAATTGGTCTGTCAAGAAAAGCGACCAAAGTTGGCCGCTAAATTGGATAAAATAATTAAATAATTATTCTAAATACATTAGCGACCAACGTTGGTCGCTTTCTGGTAGATAATTTGGTCAAAATATTGACCGGACTGGTCAGACTTGCTTGGTCAAAGAAATACTGAAATTAGCGACCAACTTTGGTCGCTAAAGGGGGATCCACTTATAAAATTTTAATAATTATATTATTATTTAAAAAAATTATAAAATATAAATAAATATATTTTAAAATTAGCGACCAAAGTTGGTCGCTCACGAAAGGGGAAACAGATAGAGACCAACTTTGGTCGCTAATATGGGACCCAGTGTGACGACCCAAAGGGTCATCACCGGATTTCTCTCTTTTTCCGTGCTTCCGAGGCCTTGAAAACCTCACCTTTAGTTGCCTCGATTTGCGTGCGCAGTCCGGGCGCGTAGCCGGAAGATTATATGTTAAATTCTGTGAAAAATTTCAAAATGTGGCTTTAAAATGATTAAAGTTGACTTCGGTCAACATTTTTGGTAAACGGACCCGGACCCGTGATTCGACGGTCCCGGAGGGTCCGTAGAAAAATATGGGACTCGGGCATGTGCCCGGAGTCGAAATCCGAGGTCTAGAACACGAGTAAAAGAATTTTTCTGTGAAATTGTCCTTCTGAAATTATTAAGGAAAATAGAAATAAAAATTGATTAAAAGACTAGGGTATCGGGCTCGTATTTTGGTTCCGACGCCCGGTACAAGTCTTAAATATGTGTTAAGCGCTTTCTGTAAAGTTTGGTCGAAAATGGACGTCATTTGGCGTGTTTCGGACATAAATATCTAAAGTTTGAAGTTTGTGAAGTTAGAATGAAAAATGATGATTTTGAGGTTTGATTCATTGATTTTGATGTTGTTTTGGCGATTTAATCGCTCGAGTAAGTTCGTATGAGGTTGTTGAGTTATTGTGTGTGTTTGGTTAGGAGCCCCGAGGGCTCGGGAGTGATTCGGAGGTGGTTCGGGATGTTTTTGGCCTTAGAGAAAGTTGCAGAAAATCTGCAATTTTTGCACAGTTGTTCCCTCCTTCGCGATCGCAATCTTCAGCCCGCGTTCGCGTTCCTTTGGCTTTTTCCTCTTCCGCGTTCGCGTACTCGGTCACGCGATCGCATAGCTTCAGCATTTCCTTCAATGCGTTCGCATCAGTAGATTCGCGTTCGCATAGACCAAACTTTTGGACCCCCAGTATTTCTTCTACGCGTTCACGTTACCATCCACGCGATCGCAATGACCAGTCAGTGGGACCTTTCGCGATCGCACCCCTATTTCCGCGATCGCGTAGGGCAAATTCGCCCAGTTATTTTTAAAGCCTAAAAACAGACCAGTAACGGGATTTTTCACCCAAAACACACGAGTTCATCTTCTCCACAGCACATAGGCGATTTTTAGAGCTATCCTTCATCAAAGCTTCTTGGGTAAGTATTATCTAACTCGTTTTCTTCATTTTCTATCATCATTTATCAATTCCTAGACCTAAATCATGTAGTTCATGGTAAGAATTGGGAAAAAGGGTAGAATTAGGGCTTTTCAATTTTCTTTGATTTAGACCTCGTTTTGGGGTCGAATTTGAAAACAAATTGTATATCCGGGCTCGTGGGGGAATGGGTGACATGGAATTGGTTCGAACCTCGTGTTTTGACCAAGCGGGCCCGGGGTCGATTTTTGGTATTTTTGGAAGAATGTTAGGAAATTCATATCTAGGCTATGGAATGTTGCCAGTGAGTCCTTATTGATACTATTGAATTAATTATGCCTAGATATCATTGTTTCGGAGTCGAATTGTAGAGGAAAGGCGGTATTTGAGGATTGATTGCTATTCTTTGGACCGAGGTAAGTGTTTGATCTAACTTTGGCTTGAGGGAATAGGATTAGAGTGTTTTTAATTGCTAATTGCTAAATGATCGAGTACGATGTATAGGCATGATGACGAGTATCTATACACCGGTGTCTAGCATGACCGTGGGTCCTTGTTTGCACGTATTTCTGATATTTTTGAGACTCTTCTATGCTAATTGATGAATTCTACATAATGTGAAGAGTTTGAGGATTGGTTATGAGTTTGTATATTCTTTGGAGCGTCGGTTCGAACAATAAAAATACTATTGAGTAAGAAATGAAAGAAATGGAAAGAGACATTGATTACCTCCCTTGCCGGGATGTGAAAGTTGTTGTTGTTACTCCCTTGCAGGGATCTAGCTGTTTAATTGTGTTTTCCCTTGCCGGGACATTTCTTATTATTTGCTTATTCCCTCGCCCGTTTGGTTGTGATTATTGGTTGGGTGAGGAAGAGTGATAATGCACGAAGGGTCATTCCGTGCCATGTTTGATTATATTTGCACGAAGGGTCATTCCGTGAAATGTTTGATTATATTTGCACGAAGGGTCATTCCGTGCTATGTTTGATTATATTTGCACGAAGGGTCATTCCGTGCCATGTTTTGATTATTTATGCACGAAGGGACATTCCGTGCTCTGATTTGACTATAGTTGCACGAAGGATCATTCCNCGTTCATGCAGAGTTCAACATCCTTCTCTTCCAAGAAAAATGTTTTACCTTTAATTCTTTTGATTAGCATTTCCATACTTTTGTCACTCAAATCATTGTATGAATCCGAAGAAATATCACCAATCCCATTAAGCTTGTACGGATCAGACTTGGAAGAATGTTGAGAATAACGACGAGTACTTCATATTCAAGTTTGATTGTGAGGAAGATAAGAACATGATCACGCCCAACTATGCCTTATAAAAAGGACACACGGACGTTGCAAATATAATCTGAGTATTTATCCCAGAGTCGAACCCACAAGGAATTAACCTATCAATTACTCTCATTAGACTTACGAAATTCTACGTAATCAACTTCCCAAACTTTCTGAATAACAATTAAAGATGTTTCTACTAACTAAGAATGAATGTAAATAAGCAACTAAAAACTAACTATGATTAAGTTGTAAACAATTAAGAGGAGGTTCCAAGGTTATGATTTCCCCTATTGATGGAATCCCTTCCTGTTATGTTTCACATTGAATTGCCTAATCGTCTCTGTCAATCATGAGCACTCTTATTATCGCAAATCTCTCCCGACTAATCACGACAATTTACTAGATGCACTCTCCCGAGTTACGCTAGCTGTCTTTGTTTATTACAACTCACTTTAGATTGCACCCAAGGCTTCGTTATCCCTAATCTCGCCATTAAAACCTCGGTTATTGATCCCTCACATACTTTGGGAGCGGTGTTGTTCAAAAATGACCTAAATATGCACTCTCTCCCGAGTTATGCACACTAAATAGGCACAGCTAATTGAGGTTCCTATCAATTAACTACAACAAGAACGTAGTTGAACAAACAGAGATTAAACTGGGTAAACTATATTAACATAACAAGACGTTCATCCTTCAATAGGTTCCATCAAAACCTTAGACTAGATATTTAGCTACTCATGCTAGTGTTCATCATAACAATATTCAAATTCATCACAAATCGTAAAAAACAAAAGGTTTCATCGGTTCCACTCAAAAACCAAACCACGACCCCACACTTTTGCTTTTGCATAATTTCAATACCATACAAGTGCTTATGGGAAATAAAAGGGTTCAAACAGATGTCCATTCAAACAATTGGGTAAGGTTCGCAATGTGGTTGCCAAAGAAACAGGCTTATAGGCTCAACTGGGTTGACTACGATGTATTACATTTAGGTGGGTCTACTTTATATGTCTAGCTCAACAGAGAAATGACTATATCACTTCTAAGACTGAATGAAACTGCTATTTCGCTTTGAAAACACACAGGGTATGTTCTAGGCATCAAATGCACAACATGGAATACAGTATAACTCACACACACATGGCACATGACTCACTTGAGACCGGCTTATCAAGACCCTCTCGTTTGAGTATTCGAGTCAGTAGCACATATACAATTTAAGGTACTTTAGCAAGAATCAACCACTGAGACTAAGCATTACACTCTAGTGTCTATTGTGTTCAGGTGTATCAACGCCAAGGGTTTCTCTTTTGATTTCAACTCATAGCCCATCAATACTAACTAAATACTAAAAAAACAAAATAAACAAAAACTACCTACACCCGGTTCAGGCTAAACCCTTGGAAAAGAACCGTGGCCCATAGAAAAACCAAGGGGGATTTACTACACTACCTAAAAATAAAAAAATCTTTTTGGTCTTTTCTCTAGACTTACTTCCCTCAAGAAAATTGTCTAAAGGATCCGTCAGCAGGAAGAATCTCCATATTCCATTTTTATTCTTTCGTCGACTTAGTCCCTCAAGAACCCCATCGAGAGAGATCCGTCATCGGGACAAGTCAACTTATCTACTTTACACTTACCTAAATTAACTATCACTCAAACCACAAACACAAAAAAACAATCAAAAAGAAGAAAACATCAAACAATCAATTTGTTACATGTACATACACATATTGAAGTATCCCCCACCCCACACTTAAAAGGTAGCCATGTCCTCATGGCATAAAATTAAGGAACAGTGAGGCAAAGGAACTTCCCTAAAAGATCATTCCTGATCGGAGACGGTGTCTGGGTTCAAAAGACAAGCATGACCCAGAGCTCTCAGCCAACCTAAGATTTTCTTCTCTGATTTCACTTGCCGGTCAGCCACCGCGTCAACACAGGTACCCAAGTCAGTGACCGAGGTACGCAACCCTGCTACTTCTTTCTCCAAAGCGGTGAACCGGGAAACCCAAGCAGCTCCAGAAGGTGTTGCAGTCCCAGATGGTGTTGCAGCTGCTGCAATTTGCTCATGTGCCTGTGGCTCGGCCTCTACGTCCTCCTGCTCGGCCTCCTCATCCTCAGAGTTATCAGAGCCACTACTATCCTCACCACCTGCTGCCGCCAGCTCCTTACCAGTCGTTACCTTGTCTGCCCGAAACTTGCGGTCTTTTGGCACGATCCCATCCACCGCGAGTTGTGACCATTGACGAAGCACCAGATCAGAGGCCATTCACCTCCATAGTGTTAGAGGACGGGAGCAGACGGTTGTTGATAATATACTACCAGCACTTCCCTTCAAAGCTTAGTGCCGAGGAGTGGAACTTCTTACCATACTTCATCCAGACAACCTCCTTTCCGGGTACACAAATTGTTTCAAAGAACGTCTCCCAATGCGCGTATTGTCTGCCATACCCCACATAAAAGTCATCAAAAGGATCCACGAGAGGGGGCAGCTGGTACGCCGTCCGTATAGCCTCAACAGAGGCATTCACCTCCTTTCGGCGCACCGTAACTACGCCATCGACATGCTCCTTCACATTGGCGTAAAATTCTCTAACCACCATTACATTGCCTTCGCCCGGCTCATCAATGAAAGTTTGCAACCCCCGCCTCACCAGCTCAGTATACATGTGAGGGCAGCCCAGCTGGACTGATCCTATGTCCATGCCTCTTTCTGGAATCGGCATTTTAGTGGCCTTCTCCGCAAAGCGATCCTGAGCCTTAGCAGAGACAAACCTGCTGCTATCAAAGGGGCGAGCAGGGGCTGTCCCGCGCGCCCTGGACGAGCCAGCTTGGTTTCTAGAAGAGGCACCCGTGGCGCGGCGTTTTCGAGATTGAGCCATAGTACCTGAAAAACAAAATCACATTAGCACAACCCAACACAAACTTGTGATGCACTGCGGTTACTCAGACTTCACACGCATAAGTGGTCACAACTACACAATTACGTTCATTGAGGCCTTTCCACAAACACCTTGTGGGCATTAGTCACTCACACCCCATTTCACACATGGTCCAACCTAAACACCACCACGATATCCTCCAAAATCACATACTAAGTGAAGCTACACTCCACCAATCTTACCACCCACAAATACTACAACATACGTTACCAATTCTACTACTCAAAAAAGAAAAAGAAAAAAAACAACTACATAAATGCAAACTCAAAAAATACAAGAGAGAGGAAAAATGGANTACGTTATAGTATTACAGTGAAGTGTCTGTGTGTGTGTATGTGTGTTTGTCTATATATATATATATATATATATAAGAACATGAAGCGCTCGGAACACAGGGACGGGTTCTTGTAGGTATTGATACACTTGTAAATTGATACATCGACTTATAACCTACTCAGATGCATGTATATATATTAAAAACAAAACGTCTCGACTTATATCAATTAATATGTTATAGTTGATTCATCGACTTATAACGTAGTGATGAATGAATGCAATTCATTAACTCTGTTATAATACAAATAATGAATATAGTATCATGTACTATAACATGCTATATATGTAGTTAAAGTAGCATGAAGTGTNGGTTAGGGTTGGGGATTTGCGTTTGATTTGGTGGAATGGGTGGGGAGATTTGGGACTGAAGAAGGGGGGTGTTATTAGATGGGGGGGGGGAGCGGTAATTTAGGCTAAAGTTAAAAAATTAACATAAAAAAAATACAACACAAAACTCATCAGATTTGGGCAGGTCTAGCGCGGTCGTAGTGCGGTACGAGCGTGGCCGCGCTAGCCCAGGTAGAACACAAGCCCATATGCGCGGCCACTAGCGCGATCCTGCTAGTAGTGCGGTCAGTATTGCGGGCGCGCAAGTATTTTTTGGCTAAGGCAGAATACTTGCCTATATGCGCGGCCACTAGCGTGAACTGTAGCGCGGGCGCGCTCTTGGGCACAAATTCTTTTTCATATTTTTCACCTGTTCTTACCACTTCCGATGGCCTTATCACCCGCCCATTGTCACCTGCATTGGTTAGTACATCCCAAAACTCACAATTAATAACTACTACCGTTGGGTTGCCTCCCAACCAGCGCCTTAGTTAATGTCGTGGCACGACGATTACAACAATTCAATGGGTTGCCTCCCATGCAGCGCCTGAGTTAATGTCGCGGCACAACGCATACAAGCGCATTTAAGGCTCGCTCGACCTCTGAGGTTCAGTCAGGTGGATCTCTAATTCATTCATGCCTACATATAATTTCAATCTCTGCACATTGACTCTAATTGTGTGAGAGTNATATATATATATATATATATAAGAACATGAAGCGCTCGGAACACAGGGACGGGTTCTTGTAGGTATTGATACACTTGTAAATTGATTCATCGACTTATAACCTACTCAGGTGCATGTATATATATTAAAAATAAAACGTCTCGACTTATATCAATTAATATGTTATAATTGATTCATCGACTTATAACCTAGTGATGAATGAATGTAATTTATTAACTCTGTTACAATACAAATAATGAATACAGTATCATGTACTATAACATGTTATATTTATAGTTAAAGTAGCACGAAGTGTGTGTGTTATATATATACACACAGTAACATATACTATAACAAGCTATATATACGTTATAGTATTACAGTGAATTGAAGTCTCTCTCTGTGTGTGTGTGTATATATATATATATATATATACTATACTATATATATCGAATATACCTTGTATACTCAACCCTTGCTGAAAGGGGTATGGGGGACAAGCAGGGCATATAGCCCATAAAGAGGTGGAATCCGTTCGTTCATACGCACACCGACTGGATCATCCACAGCGAAGATAATACTCGAAAAGGGACTACGAGTCACCTTCTTTGAGCAATATTCTATTTTTCAGAGAGAAGAATGACCAAAAGTAGACCTGACCTGAACAAGTACATCCGACCTTTCGTCTTGATTCATAATCAAGAAAGACGGGATCTAAAGGCACGCAATTCTTGATCTTTTTAGAATTCTGAAGGACATCGATCTTTCGCCTTGCGCAAGGATATCTCTCTTTTCTTAGACTCCATAAGGAGAGAATAGTCTACTTGGGTGGAAGGCAAAATATGATAAAATAAATAAAATAAAAAAAAAGAAGAAGACCCTCTATGTTATTATTAATTAAGGCTGTGTAAAGGTGTGTCTATTTTCTTTCTCTTAACTCAGAAGTTCTTTTTTTTTTTTAGTAAGATAGTAGTGGATCGAGAAAGCAAAGCTTAAAAGGCGAAAGTGTTCTACCTACCCTCTCTTGTTTCAGGTATTCCACTCGTTCTCAAAGTATATAGCTCTAGTAGTCCTTTCTGCCTATTACACTCCTTCGCTCTAGTGATCGCTTCGTATACTACGCTTCTTATCCAGCGTTTTTTGTCTATGTAGTGAATTATAAAAATTGTTGGTTTACAAGGCTAAATGCTCAGTAAATCTGATATAAGCCCTGCTCACCTAGAATTAGACTATCCCTCCGCATTTTTGCTGAACTAGCAAACCGGGTTGGCGCGGGTGAGCCTTTGGTAACTGTGTTAATATGATTTGTCGATATTTTTCAATACATTAAAAAATCGACACCAATCTATACTCTTCGGCCGCATAACTGTTTCATGAATGATAAGGTGTGACGTCTATACATATATGTATAGAGAGCACGATATATTTTGGTGATGATCCCAGTTGTGTGGTCTATAAGGCGAAGATGGAAATCGATCACTCTTACAACCTTGTATAAACCGTAAAGCCAAACCTTATACACTATCCCCAAGAGCGCTCTAGCGCCGCTAATGATTTGCCTTAATAAATAAATAAGCATTTACTATGAGTTTTTATATTCTGTAATATAACCCACGAAACAGTCTATGTTTCGCTCACCCTGCGTCAAACCAATAGCCTACAATTAATTCTACCTAGGCTAAATGACGTAGGTATATTCCAGGGTGACCGGGTTTTATTCCCTATAGAGTTGCTAATATGTTAATATCATTTTTTGCTTTTATTACCAAAATTCTTGTACGAACCCGGATAATGGGGTAAAACAGAATCTAAGCAGATACCTTTCTTCATACCCTGTATTATACCCTCCCGCCAAGGATGAAATGTGTTCAAAGAACGAGAAAAAGGAGGCGTACTGCTTGAGCTGCCCTCTGAATTACCCGAGGAAGATCCGGTATTACCATTATCAGAAGAAGTCCCGCTATCAATCGTCAGTTTTTCGAACTTCTCACACAGCGTATAATCATCCAGGTCGTCGATATTTTTCAATACATTAAAAAATCGACACCAATCAATACTCTTCGGCCGCATAACTGGAAATGAATTTCTTATGTAGGATATAAACCCTATAAACAGTGCTTCCGCAATTTAACACAGTTACCAAAGGCTCACCCGCACCAACCCGGTTTGCTAGTTCAGCAAAAAGGCGGAGGGATAGTCTAATTCTAGGTGAGCAGGGCTTATATCAGATTTACTGAGCATTTAGCCTTGTAAACCAACAATTTTTATAATTCACTACATAGACAAAAATATCCTATCAAATAAAAAGTACAAAATACGACCAANAATTCTACTACTCAAAAAAGAAAAAGAAAAAAAACAACTACATAAATGCAAACTCAAAAAATACAAGAGAGAGGAAAAATGGAACAAGGAACTCATACCTGTAGTGAGAGATTGTGGGTAGAAGAGAAGAAAAGTAGAGGGGAATGTGGCTTGAGACTTGGGAAAGTGAGGTGGGGAATTTTTGAAGAGGATGGGAGTTGAAGAAGAGGGGGGATCGTTGAAGAAGAGAGGGTTAGGGTTGGGGATTTGCGTTTGATTTGGTGGAATGGGTGGGGAGATTTGGGACTGAAGAAGGGGGGTGTTATTAGATGGGGGGGGGGGCGATAATTTAGGCTAAAGTTACAAAATTAACATTAAAAAATACAACACAAAACTCGTCAGATTTGAGCGGGTCTAGCGCGGTCGTAGTGCGGTACGAGCGTGGCCGCGCTAGCCCAGGCAGAACACAAGCCCATACGCGCGGCCACTAGTGCGATCATGCTAGTAGCGCAACCAGTAGCGCGGTCAGTAGTGCGGGCGCGCAAGTATTTTTGGGCTAAGGCAGAATACTTGCCCATATGCGCGGCCACTAGCGCGACCTGTAGCGCGAGCGCGCTCCTCGGCACAAATTCTTTTTCATATTTTTCACCTGTTCTTACCACTTCCGATGGCCTTATCACCCGCCCATTGTCACCTGCATTGGTTAGTACTTCCCAAAACTTACAATTAACAACTACTATCGTTGGGTTGCCTCCCAACCAGCGCCTTAGTTAATGTCGTGGCACGACGATTACAACAATTCAATGGGTTGCCTCCCATGCAGCGCCTGAGTTAATGTGGCGGCACGACGCATACAAGCGCATTTAAGGCTCGCTCGACCTCTGAGGTTCAGTCAGGTGGATCTCTAATTCATTCATGCCTACATATAATTTCAATCTCTGCACATTGACTCTAATTGTGTGAGAGTCTTTCTCTGAGGCAATTTCCACAGCCCCTGAAGGGAATACTTTGACCACTCGAAATGGGCCAGACCATCGTGACTTGAGTTTACCCGGGAATAGCCTTAATCTGGAGTTGTAGAGCAATACCATGTCCCTGGGGCTGAAATGTCGCTCAACAATGTTCTGGTCATGCAATCTCTTCATTCTTTCCTTGTACAACCTTGTGCTCTCAAAAGCTAGATATCGGAACTCGTCAAGCTCATACAATTCAGTGATTCTCGTTGTGCCCGCAGCCTCAATGTCTAGGTTCAGCTGTTTCAGTGCCCACCAAGCTTTATGTTCAAGTTCCACTGGCAAGTGGCAGGCCTTCCCGAACACCAACTTATATGGTGACATACCAATTGGTGTTTTAAAAGCAGTTCTATAAGCCTAGAGTGTATCATCTAGCTTTTTCGCCCAATCAGATCTTGTGGTGTTTACTGTCTTGGTCAATACACTCTTTATCTCTCTATTAGACACTTCCACCTGTCCACTTATCTGCGGATGATACGGTGTTTCCACCTTGTGATCACATCATACTTTGCTAGCAACTTCTCAAATGCTCGATTACAAAAGTGGGTGCCTCCGTCACTGATAATGGCTCTCGGTGTCCCAAAACGAGTGAATATGTTCTTCTTCAAAAACCCCACCACCACTCTTGCATCATTAGTGGGAAATGCTGCAGCTTCTACCCATTTGGACACATAATCTACAGCAACAAGTATGTACTTATTGCCAAAAGAGCTGAAGAAGGGTCCCATGAAGTCAATTCCCAAGACATCAAACACTTCCACCTCTTGAATCGGGGTCATGGGCATCTCATGGCGACGGGAAATGTTCCCGGTTTGCTGACATTCATTGCAGCCCTTCACCCATTGGTGTACATCTTTAAACACTATTGGCCAAAAGAAACCGGCCTCTAGCACTTTCGCGGCTGTTCTGACTCCTCTAAAATGTCCTCCATACGCCGATGCATGACATGCCTGCAAAACAGAAGATTGTTCTATCTCGAGGACACACCTCCAGATCATATATTCAACACATATTTGAAATAGATAAGGTTCATCCCAATAATACATGCGGCAGTCACGATAAAACTTTTTCTTTTGTACAGAGGAAAGATCATAGGTAACAATACCGCATGCCAGGTAGTTTGCAACGTCTGCATACCATGGCACTTCCTCAAGACTTGTAGCGAGCAGTTGCTCGTCTGGAAAGGTTTCCAAAATGTCCTCAACCTCATCTGAATTTTCAGCTCCCTCAAGTCGTGATAGATGGTCAGCGGCTTGATTTTCTGTGCCCTTAGGTCACGAATTTCAAGGTCGAACTCTTGCAGTAACAACACCCAACGAATCAGGCACGGTTTCGACTCCTTCTTCTCAATCAAGTACCTGAGAGCTGCATGATCAGTATATACAATTACCTTAGAGCTGATCAAGTATGATCTGAATTTATCGAAAGCAAACATCACAGCCAACATCTCCTTCTCAGTCACAGTGTAGTTTAGCTGGGCTCCACTCAGCGTTCTACTGGCATGGTAGATTGGATGCATTAGTTTGTCTTTCCACTGTCCCAGTACTGCCCCCACTGCGCAGTCACTAGCGTCACACATGAGTTCAAATGGTTGCTCCCAGTCGGGGGCAACAATGATGGGTGTTGTGACCAACCTCTTTTTCAGTTCCTCGAATGCTACCCTGCAATCATCAGAAAACAAGAAGGGGTTATCTTTTTCTAACAACTTACAGAGAGGGTTGGCAATTTTTGAAAAGTCTCTTATGAATCTCCGGTAAAAACCGGCATGCCCGAGGAAGCTCCTGTTGCCTTAACTGAAGTTGGATGTGGCAGCTTTGCTATCACGTCAACTTTAGCGTGATCCACCTCGATTCCTTTACTTGACACCCGGTGCCCCAAGACTATACCCTCTTGTACCATGAAATGGCACTTCTCCAAATTAAGAACCAGGTTAGTCTCAATACACCATTTCAGCACACGAGTCAGATTTATAAGGCACTCATCGAATGAGTTCCCCACCACTAAGAAATCATCCATGAATACCTCCATGATGTCCTCTACCATGTCAGTGAATATGGCCATCATGCACCTTTTGAATGTGGCGGGTGCATTGCATAGGCCAAATGGCATCCTCCGAAAGGCATAATTGCCATATGGGCAAGTGAAGGAGGTCTTTTCTCTGTCCTCAGGTGAAATGGAGATTTGATTATACCCTGAGTACCCATCCAGAAAATAGAAGTGAGACCTCCCTGCCAATCTGTCTAGCATCTGATCAATGAAGGGAAGTGGGAAGTGGTCTTTCCGGGTGGCCAGGTTTAACTTTCTGTAATCCATACAGATTCTCTAGCCCGTGACTGTTCTCGTAGAGATCAATTCATTGTTATCATTTTTAATCACCGTCATGCCACCCTTCTTAGGCACACATTGCACCGGGCTAACCCAGCTGCTGTCAGAGATTGGGAAAATGATTCCCGCATCCAACCACTTTATCACTTCTTTCTTCACCACTTCCTTCATGTTGGGGTTCAACCTTCGTTGGTGTTCCCTGGAAGGTTTGTGTCCCTCTTCCAGCAGAATCTTATGCATACAATAGGTGAGGCTGATCCCCTTAATGTCTGCCATGGTCCACCCAATGGCAGTCTTACACTCCTTGAGTACCTGCAAGAGTTGTTGTTCCTGCACATCTAACAAACTAGATGAGATAATAACAGGTAATGTGGAGTTAGGTCCAAGGAACTCATACCTGAGATGGGCGGGCAGTGGCTTCAATTCCAGCTTTGGTGGTTCTTCAATGGATGACTTGGCTTGAGGAGTTTCTCTGTTTTCTAAGTGTAGGGGCTCAAATTCAAGAGTTCTATCCCAGAACCCTCTGCCCTCTAAAGCCAATACCCATTCCGCCAGTTCTTCCCCATTCACTTTATCTAAATTTGTTAGACATGCAGCAAGAGGGTCCTCAAGAGCTAACTTCTCATCATCAGTTTCTAAGATCACATCCACGGCATCAAGAAGAGAACAATCGGCAAATTCACTTGGTCGCCTCATAGATTTCTGCACGTTGAATGTTATCTCTTCATCGTTCAATCTCATCTTGAGCTTCCCAGTCTCACAATCAATGAGAGCTCTCCCAGTAGCTAAGAACGGCCTTCCCAAAATTATGGGAATCTCTTCATCCACCTTGCAGTCTAGAATCATAAAATCTGTAGGGAACACAAATTTCCCTACCTGAATCAACACATCATCCAAGATACCAGAAGGTCTTTTTACGGTCCTGTCAGCCAGCTGCAACAACATAGAAGTGGGTCTAGATCTTCCAATACCCAACCTTTTATAGATCGCCAAGGGCATAAGATTTATGCTTGCCCCCAAATCATATAGTGCTTTGGCGAAAGCAAAATTACCAATGGTACATGGAATTGTGAAACTCCCTGGATCAGACAGCTTCTCAGCAATTGGTCTCGTGACCACCGCACTGCAGGTCTGAGTCAATGTCACTGTGGCCAAGTCTTGGAAATCGATTGATAGATGCTTTGAATGATCTGGGTATTTTCTTTTTTAGCTACCACCTCAACTACCGGTTCCCTGGCTGTCTCAGCTTCTTTCTCAGCCTCGATCTGTGTGTTATGTCTTTCTGGGCAGGCTGAACTGTCACCTCGATCAGTTTCGTTGACTCATCTAGCTCAATGGGCACTGGTATAAGTGTTTCACCCTGTCTGCTTTCTCGAGCCCTTTCTTGCTCCAAGTCTAAGTCTCTGTCATTACGTAGACTCGCTGCCATCAGCTGCTTCGGGCCTTGATCTTTTGGATTTATTTGAGTGTCTGCTGGTAATATCCCGTGAGGATGATTGTTTAGAGACATCGAAATCTGGCCCATCTGCACTTCAATATTCTTGATAGCTGAATCATGTGCATCTACTCTTTCACTGATTTTTGCATTAGACCCAATAACCTGCTGCATCATTGCCTCGAGTCTAGCAAACCCATCTTCATGCCGTCCACCATGCTGTTGTTGAGGAGGATGATACCCCTGCTGCTGATTTTGATTATTGTATCCCTGTGGCCTCTGATAAGGTGCCATATTATTAGGAGGTCTCATACCTCCCATGTTTCCATTGTTAAACTGTGGCTGGACTGGCCTGTATGGCTGTTGTTGCTGCTAACCCCAATTTTGACCACCCTGTCTCTGGCCTCCATAGTTAGACACATATAATTCATATCTTCGGGGTAGTAATGATGATCACTTTCTGCATTCCACTGGTTACCAATTGGCTGACTAATGCAAGATGTGCATAAGCCCCCATTGGTAGTATCTACAATATGTACCTGCTGCTTCTGCCCTGACACTTCCACTTTTTTGGTGAGTATACTCATCTGTGTCATTAATGTGGCCATATTTTCAGCAAGAGTGTTGGACAGATCTAGGGGCACTGAGTGAACCACTGGAGTGATAGGTGCGTTCCTGGTTGTCCACCCCGAATTCTATGCCATCTTATCAAGCAGACTCTGTCCTTCCCTCCATGTTTTGCTAAAGAATGCCCTACCAGCTGAAGCATCAACATTACCTTTCACGCTATCTGACAATCCCATGTAAAACCGCTGCCCCAACATCAGATCTGGAATACCATGGTGCGGACATATAACTAGCATCCCTTTGAATCGTTCCCATATTTCATGCAGTGTCTCCATTGGTCTCTGTTTGAAACTCAAAATTTCATCAATTTGTTGAGCAGTCTTGTTGGGTGGGTGGAACTTGTTCACGAATTGCTTGACTAACTCCTCCCAAGTTGTTATGGAATTAATGGGGAGTGAGTTTAGCCAGGTTAAAAACTTGTTGCGGCCAAACGCACATACAAGTATACGCGGTCGTCAAGTAATAAAGTGACTAAAGTCGGATGTCGAACCCACGAGGACTTGTGATTAACTATTAACTAAATTAGACTATCTTAATTATCTAACAAGAATTAAACCTAGAAATATTTGATTCTAAACTAATTAAAATAAATAAAAACAAATAATGAACTTTGGACAGAGAATGAGCAGATTTTTATGATATCAATGTAATGAAAACGATCTAGGGTTATGGGCTATCTAACATTCCTATTGTATTCTTCAATTGAATTAACTAACTAATTTAACTAGTTTATTGGTTGACAGGGTTAATATTACTCATAAGAATCTGTCGAGTTCTTACTCGCCTATTCAAGCTAACCTAACTCCTATATGTCTATGGAATTAGAATCAACAAGAACGCATTTATAATTCTTGTAAATCAACCAAGCAAGGCAATTAGGTATATTTCTATCCTAACCGCGAATCCGTTCCCCGATGCTCAGGTTCAAGAACTTGCTCTATTCAATCCTATATGCAATCTAGAATTTCCACTTTCGAGTTCAAATCTAGATTCGTAGATAGTATTCAATTGGTGATCAAACAATCAAATAATTAAGTGCAGGATTGAATAAATAAACCAATATGACAAACTAAGAAATCAAAATCAATATCCGAATAACAATAGTCATGAAAGAACCACATCCTAGAACGTGAAGTTTAGCTCCACGTAGACATGATAGCAAAACAACAAATCATACAAAGAAACATAAAAATTACTAAGTTTGGAGAAAGAAAAGATGAAACCCGGCCTTCACGGCGGCTCTGTGCTTGTGTTTTCCTCTCAAAAACGTCCTCTTCCTCAAAATACCGTTTTTCCCTGTATATATACCAAGTAGGGTTGGGCCCAAACAATTATACCTTCTCCAATGTGAAAAATGACATTTTTCCCGGGTGACTAGCGCGAGCTCGCGCATCCTTCGCGCTTGACTTCGCGCATATTCCTTGACATTCTGCCTCCAACTTCTAGACTAGCCCGACTTCGCGCTAGAGTTCGAGCATTTTGCACCCTGTTCCGTTCCGAATTTGGAAAACCGTAAAACATGAAAGTTGCAGCCCTTTGAGTTAACTTCCCAACCATATATTGTGGAGCTACAATGGAGTTTTGAGCAAAAAGTTATATCTATTTTACTAGACAGTGTGCAATATGCCTACTGGAGTCTTCGTTCGCTCTAACTATCATCCGTTGACCCCTAAACACGATCCCGGATTAATTCCTTGATCTTTTAATCAAACTTTAAAGCTCCAAATCACTTGAATTCATTCCATAACATCTATATAGCTCGGAATCACTCCTACAAGGCATAGAACACACAGTTAGTGCAAAACACTAGCGATTAAAGCTCAATCTCAATTAAAGTGCAGTAAATTAGAGTGTAATAATCGACTAAAATACGTAACTATAGCCTATCATCAACACCCCACACTTAAACGTTGCTCGTCCTCGAGTCAACCAAAAATTTACTCTATCTATGAGCACTTAACATCTTAACACATTTGGAGCACACTACACCAATGACCATGGTTGATAGCAACAATTAAAACATGTGCAACAATTCCCTTTTACTCATACTATTCTTAAAAATTATTTACAACAAAGACAACATGCTCACAACAATCCTAACGACTCAATGTCACGATGCACTCATGGCTTGAATACCCAACGTCGTAGAGAAATCTAATAACGTTACCTATCCCTCATGAAGCCATGTGCCCTCGCAACAAGAACAAGAGAACACGTTGAACCCACACAATCAAATCTCATGATCAAATATAGTTTAAAGACTCATACATATATATATATATATATATATATATATATATATATATATATATATATATATATATATATATATATATATATATCAAAGAACTCTCTCTCTCTCACAACAGAAGTCACATGCATGTACTTGGTACCATATGCTTGCCCATATTGTAAATTTCTACTAATGTAGGCTCGCTCGATCTAAAATCAATTAGGATTTTTTCATGGTTGTAATCTTATGGATAGTTGAATTGCTTAAA
>NC_031991.1:895709-906066 GCF_001879085.1 Nicotiana attenuata | reverse complement strand
AAATTCTTCAATCCACTTCACTTTCACAAACAATATAACCCCAAAAATGCCCCCTTCTTCTTTAAGCACTACATTAATTCATACCCACTAGCAGGAACAAGACAACAATGTATTCATATCTATTTTCCTTCTCTTTTGCTTTCAGATTTTTCTTCTTTTATTTTGCCTTTTCAATTTCCCCTAGTGGTGTATTTTTTTTTTTACAAAAATAAGTGCACCCTTAGTTTTTTTTTATTGGTTCCACTCAAAAGCCACCCCACACTTAGTTCCTTCTTACTTCTTTTAGCGTTCAGCTCACAATTAAAAGTGCTTTAAGAGGAAAATGGATCAAAACAATGTCAACTAAGAATAAAAAGGGCATAGGCTTGTAATGTAGGTGTCAAATAAAAGTCTATAGGCTCAAAAGGGTTGACTAGGGATAAAGTTTATTTGTGGTAAGCAATTAAGCTCAAAAAGATCAAAGAAAGCCTAAAATCATTTTTTAAACCGAGCATCACCTTAAATTTCACTTTGACTCACAAACTGGGCAAGTTCTAGACACAAGTACAATACATGGACTACACAAAAACCTCACCACACATGGCACATGACTCACTAAGGACGATCTCATTCCGACTCTCAACAAATTTGAGTATTCACAAAGCCACGAGATATTAAGCATTAAGCACAAAGTGAACATAAGCCAAGTAAATGAGACATAGGTGTCACAAGACATGCTATACAACTAAGCAAGAAATCATCAATAATTTCAAATCATAGGGAAGATACCACACATGCCAAAGCCTAAATATGCTACTATCAAACAAGTCAAGGGCGCCTAGATTCATCATTCTTCTTCCATTTATTCCCTAAATTCTAATCTGCTCTAAAAATAAAAATAAAAAATACTACTACCCGGTTCAAACTACATCCCATGGAAAAGAACCGAGGCACAGAGAAAAATCACGGGGGATTATTACTACCTAAAGAAAGCTAAAAGACATATTTTTGTGTTTTTTGTTTAGACTTTAATCCCTCAAGAAAGCTGCCCTCAAAATCCATCGTCGGGAAAAGCCCAAATTTTTCGGTTTTTTTTTGTTTTTTTTGTTTTTTTTTTTAAATTACTACACTAAGAACGAGTACTATAACTAAGCTAACATAGCACAGAAAATCACCCAGACAATCTCCTCACCCCACACTTAAAATTGTGCAATGTCCTCAATGCACACTAAAAAGAACAAGAGGGTAAAAGAGACCCCTGGTAGGCCAAAGGCCGAAGCATTAGTAGCTCACGGGATACTCAGACTTCTCCCAGGTACGATCCTTTGTGCGGTCACCCCACACTTATTTCAACCACATAGCTCACTTTTGCACACTTCCAGTGGCTTTTCTTCTATGCTCATAATCCTACAAAAATGCTACAAAGATAGAAAAATAAAATAAACAAAAATAAATAAAAATAAAAGAAAGCAGTAAAGCTGGGTTGCCTCCCAACAAGCGCCTAATTTAAAGTCGCGGCACGACTTGAACCAATTTTTGTCTCCACCTTGAACTTATGAATTGTACCCCTAACATGGCATCCAGTCTGTGGCTATGCACCTTTGGTGGGGCTACAAAGATAACCAGGCCAAGTAATAAATTTTTCACTCTGCACCTCTCGGCCTTTAGATGAGGAATGTAATTTTTGCTTTTTGGCACAACAAATTCAAGAATATAGGCGCTCTCATCCTCACTTTTTGACCCCTTCATTGGCTCAGATGGCTCTATTACTATCTTACTATCTAAACACAATGCGGAAAGATGATTGGAATGAGGTCTAATGTGCCCTAACTCATGAATTTTACTACTATTTACATCCCCATATATACACATACTCAAGTCTCCCAAAGTAATGTTATCTACTCCCTCACATGACTCTAGAGCACTCTTCTCAATATTGGCATCATCAAGAAAAACATGGTCTAGTGATTGCTATTCTCGTTTTAGCTCCTCAATTTGGTCTAAAAGATTTTTTTCAGCTTCACACAACTCATTATTAAATTGTTGGGCATTATACGCATCAACCTTTGTGCTCAAATCTGCATCTAAGTTATGCACAGCCAAGCTAAAATTATCAATTTTATGTGCAAGTTCATCTCTCTCCTTAGACCAATCATTCACCAACGTTGTTAGAAGACAACGTCGTTCCTCATATTCCCTTAATCGTGAATATTCTTCCCAATACCAACCCTTACTCCCATATTCAAATTCAAATCTCCAAGAAGTCAGGCCATGACAAGACCAAAAATACGAGCCATAAAAGTCTTTTGTCAACCAAGAGTCTTCATCAATAGCCTTACCTCCGTATATTTCATCCCCAGATGTCATGCTGAGAGAACTAGGAACACACCAAGAGAAAAATATCAAATATTTGTAAAAATAAAAGTATATACAAAAAAATAAAAAAAATAAAATTAAAAGTCTAATCTAGAAAAATAGCTAATTTCCAAGTCCCCGGCAGCGGCGCCAAAAACTTGTCGCAGCCAAACGCACATGCAAGTATACGCGGTCGTCAAGTAATAAAGTGACTAAAAGTCGGATGTCGAACCCACGAGGACTTGTTATTAACTATTAACAAAATTAGACTATCTTAATTATCTAAACGAGAATTAAACCTAAAAATATTTGATTCTAAACTAATTAAAATAAATAAAAACAAATAATGAACTTTGGACAGAGAATGAGCAAAATTTTATGATATCAATGTAATGAAAACGATCTCGGGTTATGGGCTATCTAACATTCCTATCATATTCTTCAATTGAATTAACTAACTAATTTATCTAGTTTATTGGTTGACAGGGTTAATATTGCTCATAAGAATATGTCGAGTTCTTACTCGCCTATTCAAGCTAACCCAACTCCTATATGTCTATGGAATTAGAATCAACAAGAACGCATTTATAATTCCTGTAAATCAAAGGCAATTAGGTATATGTCTATCCTAACCGCGAATCCGTTCCCCGATGCCCAGGATCAAGAACTTGCTCTACTCAATCCTATATGCAATCTAGAATTCCCACTTTCGAGTTCAACTCTAGATTCGTAGATAGTATTCAATTGGTGATCAAGCAATCAAATAATTAAGTGCAGGATTGAATAAATAAACCAATATGATAAACTAAGAAATCAAAATCAATATCCGAATAACAATAGTCATGAAAGAACCACAACCCTAGAACGTGAAGTTTAGCTCCACATAGACATGGTAGCAAAACAACAAATCATACAAAGAAACATAAAAATTACTAAGTTTGGAGAAAGAAAAGATGAAACCCGGCCTCCACGGCGGCTCTGTGCTTATGTTTTCCTCTAAAAAACGTCCTCTTCCTCAAAATACAGTTTTCCCTGTATATATACCAAGTAGGGTTGGGCCCAAATAATTATACCTTCTCCAATGTGAAAAAGGACATTTTTCCCGGGTGACTAGCGCGAGCTCGCGCATCCTTCGCGCTTGACTTCGCGCATATTCCTTGACATTCTGTCTCCAGCTTCTAGACTAGCGCGACTTCGTGCTAGAGTTTGCGCATTTTTCACCCTGTTCCGTTCCGAATGTGGAAAAATGTAAAACATGAAAGTTGTAGCCCTTTGAGTTAGCTTTCCAACAATATATTGTGAAACTAAAATGGAGTTCTGAGAAAAATGCTATATCTATTTTACTAGACAGTGCGCAATATGCCTACTGGAGTTTTCGTTCGATCTAACTATCATCCGTTGACCCCCAAACACGATCCCGTCTTAATTCGTTGATCTTTTACTCAAACTTTAAAGCTCCAAATCACTTGAATTCATTACATAACATCTATATAGCTCGGAATCACTCCTACAAGGCATAGAACACACAGTTAGTGCAAAATACTACCGATTAAAGCTCAATCTCAATTAAAGTGCAGTAAATTAGAGTGTAATAATCGACTATAATACATAATTATAGCCTATCAGTAGCAGCTCCTATCACTGAGAGTGGAAACAATAATAGCTTGATTGCTTCCTGAGTTATGTTGGGCTGCCTTTGAGTTTTGCAGATTGGCAGGAAATTCTCTTCAAGTGCTGTTAAGGATCTTCGACCTGTGACCCCGAAAATAGTCCCTTGTTTTGCAACAAGTGCAGCATGTTGTTCGTGATTTGGAACGATTCAACATGTATTTGTGGGACTAAAATCACCGTGGCTAGATTTTCAGCTGTGGGTTGTGCCCAGTCATAGAGAGCAGCCTCTGGCACAAGAGGTGCCACTGGTGCTATTGGTGCAGCTGGGTCTACTTCGTGATCTCCCATGTCCGGATCGACTTGTTCAATTGTTTGTTGCTGTTTGCTTTTTTGGTTGGCCCGGTTTAAGGCCTTAAAAACCTTCTCGGGATCAGATAGAGCTTCGAATACTTCACCAGTTCTCGATGAGTTTCTAGGCATGCACCTGTACAACCAAGTCAACAAACGTTAAGATTTCAATGTAAAGATTTGAAAGGAAGAAAAATGACTACACTAAGAATTTTGGTATTTCTTTAAATTATAATTGATAACACCGTTAATTCCCCGGCAACGGCGCCAAAATTTGATCACGCCCAACTATGCCTTATAAAAAGGACACGCGAACGTTGCAAATATAATCTGAGTATTTAGCCCAGAGTCGAACCCACAAGGAATTAACCTATCAATTACTCTCATTAGACTTACGAAATTCTACGTAATCAACTTCCCAAACTTTCTGAATAACAATTAAGGATGTTTCTACTAACTAAGAATGAATGTAAATAAGCAACTAAAAACTAACTATGATTAAGTTGTAAACAATTAAGAGGAGGTTCCAAGGTTATGATTTCCCTTATTGATGGAATCCCTTCCTGTTATGTTTCACATAGAATTGCCTAATCGTCTTTATCAATCATGAGCACTCTTATTATCGCAAATCTCTCCTGAGTAATCACGACAATTTACTAGACGCACTCTCCCGAGTTACGCTAGCTGGCTTTGTTTATTACAGCTCACTTTATATTGCACCCAAGGCTTCGTTATCTCTAATCCCGCCTTTAAACCCTCGGTTATTGATCCCTCAAATACTTTACGAGTGGTGCTGTTCAACAATGAGCTAAATATGCACTCTCTCCCGAGTTATGCACACTAAATAGGCACAACTAATTGTGGATCTTATCAATTAACTACAACAAGAACGTAGTTAAACAAACAGAGATTAATATGGGCAAACTATATTAACATAACAAGACGTTCATCCTTTAATAGGTTCCATCAAAACCTTAGACTAGATATTTAGCTACTCATACTAGTGTTCATCATAACAATGTTCAAATTCATCACAAATCGTAAAAAACAAAAGGAATAAAGGAAGAACTCGATGTTGAATTATCCTCCTTGCCTCTTGCCTCTCCTTGCCTTCAACTAAGTTATGAAAACCGTGATAATAATCTCTTGGGCGATCTAGACCTTCAATAGGTTAAGTGGATTTGCCCCCGAACTTCCAGATTTACCCTTGAAGTTTAATTTTCCGGAACTGGGCTAGCGCGGTCGCGCTAGTGAACGTGCTAATGACCGCGCATATAGCCTATCATTCTTCCTCGACTTCCTGGGCTAGCGCGATCACTCCAGCGGACGCGCTAGTGGCCGAGCTAGTCCAGATCTTCATTTTATCTCTTCTTTCTCTCGTCTTCCCACGTACTTAGCTTCTAGGGGCTTTTCTTGCTTCAATTTTGCTCCAGATACAGATTTAAGGCCTCATGCATGCCACTCACTCCTGCAAAGTGTGAAATTCTCAATTAGATCCCATTTTACTATATTATAACAGTGAAACATAATCAAGCTAGGGCATAAACAGTCGCCAAATTGCATGAATCTAGCCTATTATCAGAACACAATACTGTAGAATGGGTCATAAACCTTCAATAATAGACCTCTAGTGCTCAAGCAATGGAGTCACGATTTCCAGATGAGTAATGAGCCTGACCAAATCATTCCTATGTGGGTAATGCTCCCAAATTTACCTATCCAATTTTGGACTACTGGAAATTTGGACAGAATAGCCAGCTGTCTAGGGAGACCAATCTTCACTGATAAGCTTACAGCACAGGAAGATAGAATTTCTTGTGTTAGGATGGTAATTGAAATGGACATATCCCAACCATTGCTAGACGCAATTCCATTAGAGATGCCCAATGGGCAATGTCTAATGCAGGTTGTGGAATATAAATGGAAACCTCTATTTTGTCAAGACTGTCTTCAAATGGGACATGTCACATGCAGCTGTAAGAAGGCACCAGATGATGCTGGTAACCTGGAGCAGCAGCAAGTGAACAAGGGGAGGAAACACCAAAAGAAGGAGTGGAGGGCCAAATCTGATCCTATCCCAAACAAGGATGTGGGGAATGTACAGATACTGGTATCAAAAGCTGAGCAACCTAATAGCTCAAATGATGCTGCCAATCTAATCACAACTGGCCAACAATATGAAGATATGCCTATGGAGAAAGCAAACAATACTGATAGAGGAAAGCAACTAATGCAGATGCCAGAGATACAAGATAAGATACGGGCAAGTATTGAAATGGAAAGGATGCTAAGACATAACAAGTTCAGTGCCTTAAGAATAGATACAGAGAAAACCACTAGCAATGTGGTAAGGGTTACTAGTCCAGTCAATAAGAATCCTCCATGATTTTTGGATCATGGATGAATAAGCCCTTCAAGTAGAAAGAATTAAAATCTTTTCTGCTTAAGAATAAGGTGGTTCTGATTGGCTTCCTTGAGACTAAAGTTAAAGCTAATAAGGCTGAGAGAATAAAGAGGAAACTGTGGATTGATTGGCGGGTAGATACAGACTATAGGTTACGGTTAGAATTCTATCATCACATCCTCAAGTAGTGCACTGCAATGTGAAAGACAAATATTCTAGATTTGCTTGCCATACCACTTATATATACGGTTATAATACTATTGAAGGTATGAAGAAAATTTGGGAGCAAGTGAAAAGGATCAATAATAATATGACAGAACCATGGGTAATAATGCGGGATTTCAATATTGTTATGTCGGTCCATGATAGAGTTAATGGGTCTCCTGTCCAGCAAGCAGAAACACAAGACTTTTAGGAATGTATGGATGAAGTTGTCTTGGGCCAATTCAGAAGAAAGGCATGTCAGTTTTCATGGAGTAATAAGCAAGATCCTGAGGATAGAATTTATATCTTAATTGACTGGGCTCTTGGCAATGATCAATGGTTCACCACTTATGGTAATCTGGAAGCTTGTTATCTTAATCTGGGATGCTCAGATCACTCACTCATCCTCATCTCTACCATTGTGCCTAGATAGAGACTACCCAAGCCTTTAAGATTGCTGAATGTGATACTGCATCAGGAAGCATTCAAAGAGGCCACTCAAAAAGCTTGGGAGATTAACATCACAGGGCATACTATGTAACGAGTATGCAACTGAAGCATAGTAAGCAAGTAACTAAGACCATGAACAGAAAAATGTCATCCCTAGATCATAAACTAGAGGAGTTACAGTCAAAGCTCAGTGACATCCAGAGGGAATTGGGAAATGATCTCTACAATCCTGAACTGATTTTGGCAAAGAGAGAGATTATGCTAGAACTAGAGAAATGGCCTACTATTCATGAAATAGTGCTTAAACAAAAATCCAAAGCTTTCTGGACCAATCATAGGGATTCCAACTGTAAGTTCTTCCATGCTCAACTCAAAGCTAGACAAGCGAGAAATGGTATTGTTTCAATATAGAATGATCTAGGAGTGCAACTAAGAAAGTCTCACAGGTGCAAAAGAATTCACAGACTTCTTTCAAAGTCTGCTAGGAACAAGTGCTCAAGAGTTGCCATGCCTAAACACCTACTATGCCAAAGATGTACCATGCCTAAATAGAGAGCAACAGCAAGCTCTTATTCAACCTATCACAAAAATGGAAGTGCTCCAGGCACTGAGGGATTTACCTAATGACAAGTCTCTTGGAATAGATGGGTTCACTGCAGAATTCTTTAAAGAGTTTTGGAGAATAATAGGAGAAGAAGTTACTCAGGCTATCCTACAATTCTTTGATAATAGGAAACTGTTAAAGGAGATCAATTGTACTACAATAACATTAGTACCCAAGGTCTCTAATCCAACATACGTGAAAGAGTATAGACCTATAACTTGTTGCACCACCATGTACAAGCTCATAGCAAAAATTCTTACTGCCAGGTTGAAGCTAGTAGTGGATTCTTTAGTTGGGCCATCCCAATCAGCTTTCATAGTAGGGAGGAGTATACTGGACAATTTTATAGTGGCTCATGAATTAGTTAAGGGCCATACTCAGAAAGGATTATCACCTAGATGCCTTATCAAAATTGACATAAGGAAAGCATATGGTTCAGTGGAGTGGGTTTTCTAAAGTGTGTACTGCTGGAATTTGGCTTGCCTGGGAAGTTTGTGGACCGGATTATGGAATGTGTTACCATAGTGAGCTACTCACTCTTGATCAATGAGGGCTTACTCCTAAGTTTGTGGCAAAAAAGGGACGGAGGCAGGGGGACCCTATGTCTCCTTACCTTTTTGTTCTGGCTATGGAATACTTGAACAGGACCCTCAAGCAACTACAACATATCCCCAACTTCACCTACCATCCAAGGTGTGGGAAGATGAAGTTGGTGCATATATGCTTAGCGGATGATCTCATAATGTGTTGTCGAGCGGATAGAATATCAATCCATCTGTTACTCAAAGCATTCAATCATTTCTCAGATGTTTCTGGCCTCAGAACAAATTTGGACAAAAGTTCTTTGTATATCACTAGTGTATCAACAATCCTAAAGGAACAAATCCTGACTGAAATGCAATTTACTTTAGGGGAGATGCCCTTTAAGTATCTTGGTGTTCCCCTCTCTTCTAGGAAGCTCACTATACAGCAGTGTATGCCCTTGGTAGAGAGAATGACATTAAAGATCAGATGCTGGACTACCAAGCTGCTACATATAGTGGAAGATTACAACTGATCAAAAGCGTGTTGACTGATCAAAAGCGTGTTGTTTGAGATGCAAACATATTAGGATCAAGTATTCCTATTACCAAAGAAAGTAATTCAATTACTAACGAGCATTTGCTTTCTTTGGACAGGCAGCTGTCATGCATCGAGGAATGCACTAGTGTCATGGGAACAACTATGCATGCCCAAGTCAGCTGGAGGTTTAAATATCATCAACTTTCACACATGGAACAAAGCAGCAATCTGTAAACTTCTTTGGGCTGTGATCACAAAAAAGGAGTCGCTTTAGGTACTATGGATTCATGCATTCTATATAAAAACAGGGACTTAGTCACTATGCCAACACCTAAACAAGCGTGCTGGCTTGTGAGGAAAATTTTCGATGCCAAGAACTGGTTTAAGGATAAGGACCTTACAGTGGAACTGCAACAATGTGCTACACATGAAGGTTTCAACATAAAGAAAGCATATCTATATCTATGTCCACAGTACCAGAGGGTCCCTTGGAAACACACTACTATGGGAACACAGTTGATACCAAGACATCAGTTCATACGGTGGCTTGCAGTTCAACAATGATTGGCTATTATTGATCGACTGGAAAGATAGGGGATTCATATTCCTAAGGAATGTGTTTTATGCAACTCAACTGAGGATGAAACCTTTGCACATCTGCTCTTTGGATATACCTATTCAAGACATATATAGACTAACTTGCTGCGACGGATAGGAGAACCTAGACAGATAACTACATGGAATGAAGAACTAAATTGGATGGCTAAAAGAACTGGGGGAGGCAGAGCAAGACAAGAAATTGTAAGATGGTTGTTTGCTTCTACTGTTTACCATATCTGGCATGAACGAAATAGCCGAAGGTTCCAGCAGGAAAAGAAAATGAGTGTGTATAGAGTAAGAGAAATTGTCCTCCAATTGCATACTAGAGGACAGAGATATCACAAATGGCAAAAAGTGTTAGGAGTCTAAATTGTTTTCCTATATAGACGTAGCAGGTTCTTTAGCTTCTTTGTATAGTTTGAGATGCTACTTAGATAGGTATTGACTATAGAGGACTAGTCCTAGAGTCCAAAAGGATTAGTAGATGTACATATATACACTTGGTTGAATAAAAAAAATTATTTTGACCAAAAAAAACTTTTAAGGCTAAGAATTAAATTTTAAACTTTAAAGTTTTAAATTTGAAATTTTAATTTTAAAATTTTAAAATTGAAATTTGAAAGTAAGGGGCTACAAAAAATATTAGTTAAGACCAATAGGAATATATAAGGATCAAACTTCGAAGGCTTTGTTTTATATTTTCATTGAATAATAAATAATACTTCAAATTAATTTTGCAA
>NC_031991.1:892418-895684 GCF_001879085.1 Nicotiana attenuata | reverse complement strand
GAGACGAGATGGTCAACTTTGACACTCACTAGTGGTCCAATAATAATATACTAAATGTGTGAGAAAATCATGGGTTTTATAAGGCAGTACTAACTCACAAAGCTAGGAAACAAGCATACACTTCAACAAATAATAAGGATTTTTAAGGTTTACCTTTCTTTATCTTATCAATTTACATCAAGCCATAAAGGGCAATATCATCATTTAAAATTTCACGTGCATCAATATATATAAAACTATCATGCGCAAATCATGCCGAGGCGACGGCCCGGTCCAACAGAAAAGAAATGTGCACTTGCCGAGGGTCGGCGCGCCTATAGATGCATCTATTACCCCGCTCGCGAAATAATCTGCGACGCGGTCAACATAAAATAAACACATACCCTGCTCGCGAATCATACATGCGACGCAGGTACACAGAGAGATACTGTCACGACCCAAAATCCACCAAGGGTCGTGGTGGCGCCGGACACCGCTGTCAGGCAAGCCAACTAGAATACATAATTAATTTCTCGTTGTAATAATTTTGAAAACATTTCTTTTATACAGTTTAAACAAGACTCAGTATATTCCTCCGAATGAATAATGAAATATTTGAACAACTTTTGAGATTTCCGAATAAATCCAAATACATCCCCAGAACCCGGTGTCACAAGTACATGAGCAACTACTGATAAGGAACATAAAATACAACCTCAGACCGAAATACGATGGACGGGGAAATAAATACAAGGACTGAAAGGAACTACACTAGCTGCGGTCACCTCGAATGATGCAGCTCACCTAGTCCCAGAAACATCCGTGCTGCCATGCCCAGTAGGCCGCTAAAGTAACATATACCTGTGCAACAAAAAAATGCACAGAAGTGTAGTATGAGTACGTAATCAACGTGTACTCAGTGAGTATCCCGCCTAATCCCGAAGGGGTAGAGACGAGATGGTCAACCAGGACACTCATTAGCGGTCCAATAATAATACACTAAATGTGTGAGGAAATCATGGAGTATATATATGTACAGTTTTAAATCACAAAGCTGTAAGATAGGCAATGCCCTTCAACAATAATCAAGGGCTTCAAGGTTTATTCTTTATTATCTTATCAATTTATTTCAAGCCACGAAGGGTCAATTCCACATATAAGCTCTCAAGCGACAAATAACATGCGCAAATCACACTGAGGCGACGACCCGCTCCAACAGGAATGTAAACTGTGCACTGCCGAGGGTCGAGCGGCCCGAACCAATAGATGCATATATTTAAATCTGTCGAGGCGTTCGGCCCGTTCCATAAATAAACACATATCCTACTCGCGAATCATCCATGCGACGCAGGTACACATAAAATACATGCTTAAGTAGGCAATTAAGAATTTATCGAGGATAATTATCCAAATAGACAAATTTCTCTTTTTAACATTTCAGGAAAATTAATACTAAATCTCTTTTTAAATTCCTTTACCAATTCAAGGTGATTTAAACAATTCAAACTATCAATGGGTTCACAATTAATCCAAGTATAACATGTTGTTGGGTCCTAGACTTCCCGGACAATAGCATAATAAGTAGCTACGCACGGACTCTCGTCACCTCGTGCGTACGTAGCCCCACAACTAGTAGCACATAACCAATTTAACTCACCTAGGGGGTAAATTCCCCCTCACAAGATTAGAAAGGAGACTCACCTCGCTCCGAAGACTCATAGCCGGCATTCTACATTCTTCCGAAGGCTTGAACCAACGCACAATGCACCAAAACTAGCCAATTAAGGACAAACTAATGAGAATATGCTCAAATACTTGTTAATAATTCAGATTATACAAATTCCCAACTCCGCTTAGTAAAATGACCAAAATGCCCTCGGGCCCACGTGCTCGGAATCTAAAATTTCTCGAAGATAAAGGTTATCCATGACCTTAAGGAACTCAAATATATGATTTTCTCTTAATTCTATACTCAAAATCGTGATCAAAATCCAAGATTATAATTTTCTAGGTTTACCACCAAAACCCTCAATTTTACACTAATTCTCATGCTTATAGACAAGGATAACTTACCTTAACATTGACGACAAAAATCCCCTCTTGAAGCTCCCCAAAAATCGCCCAAGCCATGAAGAAATGGGAGAAATGAACTCAATCCCACGATTTAAAACAAGCTTCTGCCTCCAGTCATTTCCGCTTCTGCGGAAGCCATACCGCATCAGCGGTTCCGCTTATGTGGTCAAAAGGCCGCTTCTGCGGCTCCTTCCCAAGCCGTCCTTTCTCGCTTCTACGATGCTCCTTCCGCAGATGTGGTCCCGCTTCTGCGAAACTTTGACCGCATCTGCGGTCCTCAAGCCTTGGACAAAAAACCGCTTCTGCGGTGCCGCTTCTGCGGTCAACCAACCGCAGAAGCGAAAATACCAGCAACCAGATGCCTTCAGCTCTCTTCCAAATTCCAATTTCGATCCGTTAACCACCCGGAATCCACCCGAGGCCCCCGGGAACCCAACCTATCACACCAACCAGTCCCAAAACACATTACGAACTTGCTCGAGGCCTCAAATCACATGAAACAACACGAAAATCACAGATTACACCCCAATTCAATCTTTATGAACTTTAAACTTTCCAACTCCTATTTCCGATGTTTAAACCTATCAAATCACGTCCGATTGACCTCAAATTTTGCTCACAAGTCATATTTGACATTACGGACCTACTCCAACTTTCGGAATTGGATTCCGACCCCGATATCAAAAAGTCAACCTCCGGTCAAACTTCCCAAAAACCTTCAAATTTCTATCTTTAGCCAAATGGCTTCAAAATGACCTACGGACCTCCGAATTCACTTCCGATCGTGCTCCCAACTTCAGAATCACCATACGAAACTACTCCCAGTCTCGAAATTCCAAACGGCCATCGATAACTCTGAAATGCACTTCAAACCAAACTTATGAAATTCCTTCTAAAATGCTAACTTCCACAATAGGCGCCAAAACGCTCCCGGGTTATCCAAAACCCAAACCGGGCATACGCCCAAGTCCGAAATCATCATACGAACCTGCTGGAACCTTCAGATCCTGATTCCGAGGTCGTTTACTCAAAATTCCAATCTTAGTTCATTCTCCCAACTTTAAGCTTCCGAAATAAGAATTCCCTTCCCAAATCAACTCTGGACTTCCCGAAATTCAATTCCGACCACGCGTACAAGTCATAATACCTGAAATGAAGCTGTTCATGGCCTCCGACTGCTGAACGGAGCGCTAGTACTCAAAATGACCGGTCGG
>NC_031991.1:874749-891735 GCF_001879085.1 Nicotiana attenuata | reverse complement strand
TAAAGTTTACCCATGAACTCACGAACTCAAATATATGATTTTCTCTTACTTCCATACTCAAAATCGTGATCAAAATTCAAGAACACTAATTTTCTAGGTCTTCCCTCAAACCCCAAGTTTTTCTACAATTTTCATGCCCAAATCCATGTATAAACCTTGTATTTAACTCAAAGCTAGCATAAATTACTTACCTCATGACAAGTGACGAAAATGGCGCTTCAAAGCTGCTCCCCATCGTCTCAAATGGAAGAAAAATGGGGTTGAAATGAACTCAACCCCGAATTTTAAAGACCTCACTGCTCCAGTCATTTCCGCTTCTGCGGAATTATTTCCGCTTATGCGGCTCCGCTTATGTGGTCAAAACGCCGCTTCTGCGGCTCCTTCCCAAGCCGCCCAGCTTCCGCTTCTGCGCTTTCTTTTCCGCAGGTGCGGTCCCGCATCTGCGGCTCCCTGACCGCATCTGCGGTCCCAGCTCCCCATACCAAAATCCGCATCTGCGGTCTTCCTGGCCGCTTCTGCGGCCAAATCTTCGCAGGTGCGGAAATACTAGATATCAGCTGCCTCAGCTTTCTTCAACTCCAAATTTCGATCCGTTAACACCCGGAATCCACCCGAGCCCCCGGGACTCAACCAAACCCACCAACCAATCCCAAAACACGTTACGGACTTGCTCGAGGCATCAAATCATATCAAACAACGCTAAAACCACGAATTTCACCCCGATTCAAGCTTTATGAACTTTGAACTTTCCAACTTCTACTTCCGATGTTTAAACCTATCAAATCATGTCCGATTGACCTCAAATTTTGCACACAAGTCATATTTGACATTACGAACCTACTCCAACTTCCGGAATCGGATTCCGACCCCGATACCAAAAAGTCCACTTCCGGTCAACTTCTCAGAAACCTTCAAATTTCTATCTTAAGCCAAATGGATTCAAAATGACCTACGGACCTCCAAATTCACTTCCGATCGCGCCCCCAACTCCAAAATCACCGTACGGAGCTATTCACAGTCTCGGAATCCCAAACGGACCTTGATAACACTGAAATGCACTTCAAGCCAAACCGATGAAATTTCTTCTAAAATGCTAACTTCCACAATAGGCGCCAAAACACTCCCGGGTTATCCAAAGCCTCAACCAGGCATACGCCCAAGTCTGAAATTATCATACGAACCTGCTGGAACCTTCGGATCCTGATTCCGTGGTCGTTTGCTCAAAATTCCCATCCTAGTTCATTCTTTCAACTTCAGGCTCCTGAAATAAGAATTCTCTTCCCAAATCAACTCCGGATTTCCCGAAACTCAATTCCGACCGCGCGTACAAGTCGCAATACCTGAAACGAAGCTGTTCATGGCCTCCAACTGCTGAACGGAGCGTCGGGGCTCAAAACGACCGGTCGGGTCGTTACATTCTCTCCCACTTAAACATACGTTCGTCCTCGAATGTGCTGAGAACTACACTGAAGTAGTCTGAAATCACTGGTTAACTTCCCATGCTCCTTCCCGTGCTACCACAGCTCAGTTGAGCACATTAGCTCGATCAACTCTGAAGATATTCTCTTTTATTCAAGCAGATATGCCTTAAAGCCCAATTCCAGCACCCGAAATCCTCTGCCAAGCCTGTTTCCAACATAGGATCACCATATTAATCACCACACGTTGTACCCAATGCAGCTGCATAATCTTGCTGAATTCATACCTAGCATCACTTTACTCACCGGACCACAATAACATTTTTTGATCAACTTAGTCAAAATTCCACGAATCTGATGCTCCCATTATACCCCACGACATACACAGGTCTTACTCTAACTCTTACAATCACAACGGAAAAGATGTACAAAATTTCATAATCAACTGCCGAGTCAACCAATCATTGAGTCTATACTTCAGACAACAAACATTACCATATTCCGACCCAAAAAATGATATTTACTCCTTAATATATTCCATACAGTCAGATTACACCGATCCTGAATCCAATGATCTCATCTCACCCAGTACGAACTGCTCCGGATTTAGGCCACCCCGGACATAATCAAGTCACATATGATGCCACAATGTGCCGATAGGCCATCAATTCGAACGCGATACCAAAGGAAACGAACTCTGGAAGGAATTACCTAACTCCCACACTAATACGGACTTTCCTTAGAAAATAGGAAGCGAGACGCACGAAAATAGCATATAGAAAACTATACTCAACATCACACTGTTGCGGCGCGCAACCCGATCCAAACATAGACCTCACATAAGGAGATTGCACATCGAGCTAAATTTGCCCATTACAATACAATATCGAATTTCGGTCACGAGCACGCTAAGTGCATAATAACATCCCTGAGGAAACATGTAGCGCTATAGCTACGAAACCCAAGCACAACTGAGGTGCGATATATAAATCTGAATCCCAAGAGCCTTTTGGATCAAATAACATCATTTCTACTCGGATCCTCAACACGTAGGCAATTTCTCAAGCCGTCTCCCAACTCACACGGCGCAACGCATCATTACATGAAATATTTGGCAACGAAATAACACCCTGACTACTCCATAAGGAGCACATTACAAAAATGAACACAACTGGCCTGGCATAGAGCCCAAATTCGTATTTAAATTCCTCCACCGACCTCAAGTCGATCCTGATCATATCAAACTAAGACAATAACCTTTCAAAGGTTCATACCAATTTCCCTCTTCTCACAACACACAAGGACAACCACCATAACCGGAGAAATCCTCCACGGTCCACAACTTAATAGACTGAGTGCCCTCCAGACATATATTCTCAATTTAACGATATCATCACAAATCTTCATACTTGGTTTAAATCTCTAATCGATAACAACCGGCCATAACAAATAACTGGGTCTTACCTCCAACCCATCGGCCGCACTAACGCTGATAAGCGATTAAGAATCATTAACCACGATACAAGCCCTCTTTACAAACACCCATCTCAGGTGATACTGAAGACAATACCAACTTACCTTAAACATCGAAACTCCTTTCCTGCTCGTCCGAGCTTGTGACATCTCTGTCCACACCGAACTGCAGCCTTGATTCTCATTTCAGCTACCATACTACTTGCTGCACCTGACATATCCACGAACAGTAGATCACGATCTTTCATCATAATTCCAAAATTGCTAATAGATTAATATTTCATCACGTCAAAGCTTCCTCGCTGAACTCACTTTAGGAAAACCATGGCAACACGCAGGTAATACTCACAACCGTAGAATATGCAAACGTCTAAGTAGTGGTATAAGCCACCGTAGCCCCCCTCCGAAACTTGCTTCCTCATAACAAACCATAACATAAGGATGTTTTTGAATAATCTCATTTACCGCGGCTAACAAGCCTCATACGCACCGTCACAACTCACTTGCATAACTCGATCCCGCTGAAGAAACTGATCGCCAACACCAATACGCCAAATTCAACTATAGCCAGTCAAACTACCTTCTTCCATTTTATCCTTGATTGCCCTAAAGATAATACTGATTTCATCCAACACATAACATACTCCACCTGCACTCATCTTGAGTAACCTCGAATAGCGAGACCGTGCTGTCTCAAATCCCATGAACTGTCTCATATCCTTCAAATGCTATACTGCAAGCCAAATCACCACAGAACGTTCTAAGTCTCCATTCGTAAGCTGCTGCAAAAGCTTGATTCTCAATTGCACCTATAGGCTCGAAATCATTAGGTATCATACTTCATCTTCTAAGTTTTACTAGGACCGTTGCTGAGAGCCACCCGCTCTGACTTGGCCCCGAATATAGTCAACTCCATGAGTCTCCCATCAAATGAGTACCCCTTTGGCGAAGAACCTGCCAAATCACTTCCCTTGGAACCCGCATTTATATAAAGCATAACCCTGAATCTTTCCCCAAGTCTGAACATGGTCCAATAACGCCAACAATAGCCCACCTTTAATAATTCGTTTGCCCAGATTACCACTTAAGCTGAAATAGCCCATCAATATGCTTAATAACCAGAAACCTCGCAAGTCGTTGACTCCGCAACCATATCATAAGCAGTGGGACTCTCCCACTTAGCTTGAAGCCATAATTTCACAAATTTGGAATTCACTCGTCCTCTTTATCTCTTATTGACATAACCTTGCGCAATTAACCGCCAAAGCTCTCAAAGTCTTCCTGTAGAACCCCATTCTTATACTCTGAATCGTCAGCCACATTTGCACAACCGATCTATTTGCTACATAACCGATAAAATTCTTCGCAGAAGCCTTGCCAACCACGCAACGGCTAACCTGCTCACTTGGCTAACCCACCTATAGAAGGCTCTCCCCGGCATATTCCAACACTGCTGCACAGGGTACAATTACTACGACATCAATGACCCTTCC
This sequence comes from Nicotiana attenuata, assembly GCF_001879085.1. NCBI lineage: Eukaryota > Viridiplantae > Streptophyta > Magnoliopsida > Solanales > Solanaceae > Nicotiana > Nicotiana attenuata. The sequence continues at coordinate 887,351 of NC_031991.1, read as the reverse complement.
TGAGTCTGAGCTCACACTCCAGTTGCACGGGTCCATTTTACCCCTCGTGGACATCATTGAAATGTGCAACAACATCCTTCCAATTCAAAGCCATGCTGCATCTTTCTTCATTTAAGCGGCTCCTTTCTGTTATATTAGATCTCCGGCCGTACAAGAACCCCTACTTCAATTCAGATCCGTAGACCCCAATAATCAAGCACCAATATTCCCAAATCGCTCTCTCCCTAAGGCGCATAGCCATCTTATTACCAATCCCCTACGCAGCTCCACCACTCTCCCACTTTGGGCAAACTCACTCCCTCAATCAACTGCTCGGCCTGCACTCCCTAAGCCCGGCCTTTTAGCAATTTAAAACTCCGCCTGACACTTCCCACATGTCTTTCTCATCCTTTGCTGCTCAATTGTTGCCTTAATAAAATTTACCTTCATGGCACTTGAATCCACAAATCGCTACTAACTCCAAACTTCTCCGAAGGTCATCTTTCTCGAACCGTCCACATTAGAAGTATTGATTCAATCCTGAGCCACTGTATCCTGCGATATCTGATAGTTGTATCTCCGATGCTATTTCACAATACCTTGCCTCAAAGGCGAATTGTAGAAGATCATAACACCGACAAACTTAATACGTCCAATTAGGACGACATCACCCCAATATAGAAGAAAAATTCCACCACGCTTGCAATTACCGAGTCTCACTACTTCCACCAGTCCACATCTGACCCTCCTTAGTTCGATTGCCTTTCCCCCTGCCGGGAATATAATATCGAATCTCTTGATTATGCACTGAGTAAACCTCCCTTAAAATCATTCACTCATATTGCTACTGCTGAATAGTCATTCATAAGTATCGCGGCAACTTGTGCCTAGCCTCAAAGCCCTCGAAAATACCGCTACTGGGTTGAAACAATAAAATATTCTTCCACAAGGCGACGACAATAATCAGATCATCTATACCGGGAGAAACATCCCGTATCACATCTGTAGTACTATTACGGTTCTTCAATTTTCGATTTACATCAAGCGCTTCGCGTCGCATAAGATTGAGTAAGAAAGAAACAAAGGCATAAGCCTCACATGAAGTCAAATCGCACGATAAGGAATCAAGAAGGGGAGTACTCCTAACAGTCCTGCAGCCTCCCGAGGATAAGTACAGACGTCTCCGTACCGATCCGCGAGACTCTACTAGACTTGCTCATGACTCGTGAGACCCTAGGAACCTAGTGCTCTGATACCATGTTGTCACGACCCAAAACCACTACGGGTCGTGATGGCGCCGGACACCTCTGTCAGGCAAGCCAACTAAATTATCAATTTAAATTCTCTTTTAATACCTTTGGAAAAAATCTAGGGTTTTTCCTTCCATTTTTCATAAATAAAACAATTTCTAGTTCAATTCAAATTAAGAAATAACTATTAGTACACATCTTTCGAAAACCATCCCATAACCCGGTGTTACAAGTGCATGAGCATCTATTAATAAAGAAAATAAAATACAACATCTGTCCGAAATACAGTGGACAGGGAATAAATATAAAAATATTGAAAGGAACTACACTAGCTGCGGGTCGCCTCGAACAATGCAGCTCACCTAGTCCCAGAGTCAACCGCGCCGCTTCGCCCAGTAAGCCACTAGAGTTACTTATACCTGTGCAACAAAAATGCACAGAAGTGTAGTATGAGTACGTAATCAACGTGTACTCAGCAAGTATCCCATCTAATCTCGAAGAAGTAGAGACGAGATGGTCAACTTTGACACTCACTAGTGGTCCAATAATAATATACTAAATGTGTGAGAAAATCAAGGATTTTATAAGGCAGTACTAACTCACAAAGCTAGGAAACAAGCAATACACCTTCAACAAATAATAAAGGATTTTTAAGGTTTTCTTTATCTTATCAATTTACATCAAGACATGAAGGGCAATATCATCATTTAAAATTTCACGTGCATCAATATATATAAAAATATCATGCGCAAATCATGCCGAGGCGACGGCCCGGTCCAACAGAAAAGAAATGTGCACTTGCCGAGGGTCGATGGCGCCCCTATAGATGCATCTATTACCCCGCTCGCGAAATAATCTGCGACGCGGTCAATATAAAATAAACACATACCCTGCTCGCGAATCATACATGCGACGCAGGTACACAGAGAGATACATGCCCAATCAATCAAGTAAGAACTTTTCAGGGAATATTTATCAAAATATATCAATTTCTCCTTTAACAAATTTTAAGAAGTAAAGTTTAATCCCTTTAGAAATTCATTTACAAATTCCATCTGATTTAAGCAATTCAAGCTACCATAGGGCTTACAAATAATCCATGTACAACATGCTTTTGGGTCCTAACTACCCGGAAAATAGCATAATAGTAGCTACGCACGGACTCTCGTCACCTCGTGCGTACGTAGCCCCCACGAATAAGAGCACATAACCAATTAACTCACCTATGGGGACAATTCCCTCTTACAAGGTTAGAAAGGAGACTCACCTCGCTCCGAAGACTCATAACCGGCATTCTACATTCTTCCGAAGACTTGCACCAACGCACAATGCTCCAAAACTAGCCAATGATTATACAAATCCATTAATATATGCTCAATTAAGCTTGCAACCCAATTGTAACAATTCCTAACCCCGAACGAAAAGTTGACAAAAATGCCCTTGGGCCCACGTGCTCGGAAATCCGAAATTTCTCGAAGATAAAGTTTATCCATGAACTCACGAACTCAAATATATGATTTTCTCTTACTTCCATACTCAAAATCGTGATCAAAATTCAAGAACACTAATTTTGTAGGTCTTCCCTCAAACCCCAAGTTTTTCTACAATTTTCATGCCCAAATCCATGTATAAACCTTGTATTTAACTCAAACCTAGCATAAATTACTTACCTCTGACAAGTGACAAAAATGGCGCCTCAAAGCTGCTCCCCATCAGCTCAAATGGGAGAAAAATGGGGTTGAAATGAACTCAACCCCGAATTTTAAAGACCTCACTGCTCCAGTCATTTCCGCTTCTGCGGTATTATTTCCGCTTATGCGGTTTCGCTTATGCAGTTAAAACGCAGCTTCTGCGACTCCTTTCGAGCCGCCCAGCTTCCGCTTCTGCGCTTCCTTTTCCGCTGGTGCAGTCCCGCATCTGCGCCTCCCTGACCGCATCTGCAGTCCCAGCTCCCCTTACCAAAATCCGCATCTGCAGTCTTCTTGGCCGCTTCTGCGGCTCAGCACCTGCGGCCAAATCTTTGCAGGTGCCGAAATACCAGATATCAGCTGCCTCAGCTTTTCTTCAACTCCAAATTTGATCCGTTAACCACCCGGAATCCACCCTAGGCCCCCGAGACCTCAACCAAACCCACCAACCAATCCCAAAACACGTTACGGACTTGCTCGAGGCCTCAAATCCTAGCAAACAACGCTAAAACCACAAATTTCACCCTGATTCAAGCTTTATGAACTTTGAACTTTCCAACTTCTACTTCCGATGTTTAGACCCATCAAATCATGTCCGATTGGCCTCAAATTTTGCACACAAGTCATATTTGACATTATGAACCTACTCCAACTTCCGAAATCGGATTCCGATCCCGATACCAAAAAGTCCACTTCCGGTAAAACTTCTCAAAAACCTTCAAATTTCTATCTTAAGCCAAATGGCTTCAAAATGACCTACGGACCTCCGAATTCACTTCCGATCGCGCCCCCAACTCCAGAATCACCGTACGGAGCTATTCACAATCTCGGAATCCCAAACGGACCTCGATAACACTGAAATGCACTTCAGGCCAAACCGATGAAATTTCTTCTAATATGCTAACTTCCACAATAGGCGCCAAAACACTCCCGGGTTATCCAAAACCCAAACCGGGCATACGCCCATGTCTGAAATCATCATACGAACCTGCTGGAACCTTCGGATCCTGATTCCGAGGTCGTTTGCTCAAAATTCCCATCCTAGTTTATTCTTTCAACTTCAGGCTCCTGAAAGAAGAATTCTCTTCCCAAATCAACTCCGGATTTCCCGAAACTCAATTCCGACCGCGCGTACAAGTCGCAATACCTGAAATGAAGCTGTTCATGGCCTCCGACTGCTGAACGGAGCGCTGGGGCTCAAAATGACCGGTCGGGTTGTTACATTCTCTCCCACTTAAACATACGTTCGTCCTCGAACGTGCAGAGAACTACACTAGGGTAGTCTGAAATCGCTGTTTAACATTTTATGCACCTCCCCATGCTCCCACAACTCGGTTGAGCGCATTCGCTCGATCAATTCTGAAGATACTTCCTTTTATTCAAGCAGATAGGCCTTAAAGCCCAATTCTACATCCAGAATTCTCCGTCAGGCCTGTTTCCAACATACGAACACCGTATCAATCACCACACGCTGTACCCAATGACTGCCTAACTTTGCTGAATTCACACCTTGCATTATTTTACTCACCGGACCACAATAACATTTTCTGATCAACTTAGTCGAAATTCCACGAATCTGATGCTCCCATTGCACCCCACGACATACACAGGTCTTACTCTAACTCTTACAATACCGCCACAACGGAAAAGATGTACAGAATTTCATAATCAATTGCCGAGTCAACCAATCATTGAGTCTATACTTCAGACAACAAACATTACCATATTCCGACCCAAATAATGATATTTACTCCTTAATATATTCCATACAGTCAGATTACACTGATCCTAAATCCAATGATCTCATCTCACCCAGTACGAACTGCTCCGGCAATAAGCCACCCCGGACATAATCAAGTCACATATGATGCCGCAATGTGCCAATAGGCTACCAATTCAAACACGATACAATGAAATCAAACTCTGGAAAGGAAATCCAACTACCCTGCTCGCGAATCATACATGCGACGCGGGCAATATACTACACCGACACCCCGCTCGAGAATCATACATGCGACGCAGGCCCACGGCTAATACGAGCTTTCCTCAGAAAACAGGAAATGAAGCACATAAAACTGATATAGGTAACTGTGCTCAACATCGCATTGTTGCGGTGTACCACCCAATTCAAATATCATAGACCTTGCATAAGGAGATTGCACACCGAGCGAAATTCGCTCATTACAACCATAATACCGAATATCCGTCATAAGCATGCTAAGTGCCTAATTCCATCCCTGAGGGAACATATAGCGCCATAGGTTACAACGCTCAAGCACAACAGAGGTGCGATAAACAATCTGAATCTCAAGAGCCATCTTGCCCCTAACACATCATTTCTACACGGATCCTCAACACATAAGCAATTTCTCAAGCCGCCTCACCACTCGTACAGCGCAATGCATCACTACATGAAATATCTGCCAACGAAATAACACCCTGACAACCCCTCCATAAGGAGCGCATTACAAAAATGAACACAACTGGCCTGGCATAGAGCCCAAATTCACATTTAAATTCCTCCACCGACCTCAAGTTGATCCTGATCATATCAAACTAAGCCAATAACCTTTCAAAGGTTCATACAAATTTCCCTCTTCTCACAACACACGAGGACAACCAGCATAGCTGGAGAAATCCTCCACGGTCCACAACTTAATAGACTGAGTGCCCTCCAGACATATATTCTCAATTGAACGATATCATCACAAATCTTCATACTTGGTTTAAATCTCTAATCGATAACAACCGGCCATAACAAATAACTGGGTCTTACCTCCAACCCATCGGCCGCACTAACGCTGATAAGCGATTAAGAATCATTAACCACGATACAAGCCCTCTTTACAAACACCCATCTCAGGTGACGCTGAAGACAATACCAACTTACCTTAAACATCGAAACTCCTTTCCTGCTCGTCCGAGCTTGTGACATCTCTGTCCACACCGAACTGCAACTTTGATTCTCATTTCAAATTTCATTTTACTCGCTGCTCCTGACATGCCCATGAACAGTAGGACACGATTCTTCATCATAATTCCAGAATTGCTAGTAGATTAATACTTCATCACATCAAAGCTTTTCACTGAACTCATTTTCTGGAGAACCATAGCAACACACAGGTGAATACTCATAACCGTAGAATATACAAACATCTAAGTAGTGGTCTAAGCCACTATAGCCCTTCCGGAATCTGCTTCCACATAACAAGCCATAACAGTAGAATGCTTCAGAGTAATATCAATTACGGCGGCTGACAAGCCTCATACGCACCGCCACAGATCACTTGCACAACTTAATCACGCTGAGGAAACTGATCGCTAACACCAATATGCCAATTCAACTATGGCCAATTGATCTACCTTCTCCCAATTTATCCTTGATTGCCTTAGAGATAATACTAACTCCATCCGTCACATATCATACTCCATCCGCACTCATCCCGAGTGACCCTGAATCACGAGACCATGTTGTCTCAATCCCACGAACCAATTCATACCCATATTCGCACCCTCAACTGACATGACCATCCTGCTAATCCTATTACGAATCCGAAATCTCTTCTCATTTTCCTCTCAAGTTCTACACTGCAAGTCAAAACATCATAGAACACTCTGTGCCTCTTCTCATAGGCTGCTATCAAGCTCCATTCTAAACCGTACTTATAGGCTCGAAGTCATTAGGCACCATACTTTACCTCTTTTCGAAATCTATAGAACCGTCACTGAGAGCCACCCGCTCTAACTTAGTCCCGAATTTAATCAATTCATAAATCTTCTAGCACAAGGCGGTGGGACTCTCCCACTTAGCTTGAAGCCATTATTTCGAACTTTGGAATTCACCAAGATTCCCTAGCTTTCATCGACATAACCTTGCACGATCAACCGCATAAATTCTCGGATTCTCTCCGCAAAACCCCATTCTTTCATACTCTGATTTCACCCGCTACATTCGCACGACCGATCTCCTTGCTACACAACCGATAAAATTCTTCGCGGAAGCCTCGCCAACCACACGACTGCTAACCTGCCCACTTGGGTAACCCACCTATGGAAGGCTCTCCCTGGCATCTTCCAACACTGCCGCACGGGGTGCAATCACTACGACATCAATGACCCTTCCCGAGTCTGAGCTCACTCTTCAGCTGCACAGGTCCATTTACCCCTTGTGGACATCATTTAAATGTGCGGCAACATCCTTCTGATTTATGTTTATGATGCAATCCTTCTTCATTTAAACGGCTCCTTTCCGTTATATTAAATCTCCTGCCGCACCAGAATCCCTACTTCAAATTAGATTCGTAGACCCCAATAGCCAAGCGCCACTATTCTCAAATCGCTCTCTCCCTAAGGCGCATGGCCATCTTATTACCAATCCCCTACGCAGCTCCGCCACTCTCCCACTTTGGGCAAACTTAATCCCTCAATCAACTGCTCGGCCTGCACTCCCTAAGCTCGGCCTTTTAGCAATTTAAAACTCCGCCTGACATTTCCCACATGTCTTTCTCATCCTTTGCTGCTCAATTGTTGCCTTAATAAAATTTACCTTCGTAGCACTTGAATCAACAATTCGCTACTAACTCCAAACTTCTCCGAAGGTCATCTTTCTCGAACCGTCAACATTAGAAGTACTGATTCAATCCTGAGCCACCGCATCCTGCGATATCTGATAGTTGTATCTCCGATACTATTTCACAATACCTTGCCTCAAAGGCGAATTGTAGAAGATCATAACACCGACAAACTTAATACGTCCAATTAGGACGACAACACCCCAATATAGAAGAAAAATTCCACCACGCTTGCAATTACCGAGTCTCACTACTTCCACCGGTCCACATCTGACCCCCCTTAATTCGATTGCCTTTCCCCCTGCCGGGAATAAAATATCGAATCTCTTGATTATGCACTGAGTAAACCTCCCTTGAAATCATTTACTGCCCTGATACGTGGACAACACCCTATCATCATATTACTACTGCAGAATAGTCATTCATAAGTATCGCGGCAACTTGTGCCTAGCCTCAAAGCCCTAGAAAATACCGCTACCGGGCTGAAATAATAAAATATTCTTCCATAAGGCGACGACAATAATCTGATCAGCTATACCGGGAGAAACATCCCGTATCACATCTGTAGTACCATTACGGTTCTTCAATTTTCGATTTACATCAAGCGCTTCGCGTCGCATAAGATCGAGCAAGAAAGAAACAAAGGCATAAGACTCACATGAAGTCAAATTGCACGATAAGGAATCAAGAAGGGAAGTACTCCTAACAGTCCTACAGCCTCCCGAGGATAAGTACAGACGTCTCCGTACCGATCCGCGAGACTCTACTAGACTTGCTCATGACTCGTGAGGAACTAGGAACCTAGTGCTCTGATACCATGTTGTCACGACCCAAAAACCACTACGGGTCGTGATGGCGCCGGACACCTCTGTCAGGCAAGCCAACTAAATTATCAATTAAATTCTCTTTTAATACCTTCGAAAAAATCTAGGGTTTTTTCTTCCATTTTTCATAAATAAAACAATTTTTGCTTCAATTCAAATTAAGAAATAACTATTAGTACACATCTTTCGAAAACCATCCCAGAACCTGGAGTCACAAGTGCATGAGCATCTATTAATAAGGAAAATAAAAATACAACATCTGTCCGAAATACAGTGGACAGGGAATAAATATAAAAATGCTGAAAGGAACTACACTAGATGCGGGTCGCCTCGAACAATGCAGCTCACCTAGTCCCAAAGTCAACCACGCCGCTACGCCCAGTAAGCCACTAAAGTTACTTATACCTGTGCAACAAAAATGCACAGAAGTGTAGTATGAGTATGTAATCAACGTGTACTCAGCAAGTATCCCGTCTAATCTCGAAGAAGTAGAGACGAGATGGTCAACTTTGACACTCACTAGTGGTCCAATAATAATATACTAAATGTGTGACAAAATCAAGGATTTTATAAGGCAGTACTAACTCACAAAGCTAGGAAACAAGAAATACACCTTCAACAATAAATAAAGGATTTTTTTTAAGGTTTACCTTTCTTTATCTTATCAATTTACATCAAGCCATGAAGGGCAATATCATCATTTAAAATTTCACGTGCATCAATATATATAAAAATATCATGCGCAAATCATGCCGAGGCGACGGCCCGGTCCAACAGAAAAGAAATGTGCACTTGTCGAGGGTCGACGACGCGCCTATGGATGCATCTATTACCCCTCTCACGAAATAATCTGCGACGCGGTCAACATAAAATAAACACATACCCTGCTCGCGAATCATACATGCGACGCAGGTACACAGAGAGATACATGCTCAATCAATCAAGTAAGAACTTTTTAGGGAATATTTATCAAAATATATCAAATTCTCCTTTAACAAATTTTAAGAAGTAAAGTTTAATCCCTTTAGAAATTCGTTTACAAATTCCATGTGATTTAAGCAATTCAAGCTACCATAGGGCTTACAAATAATTCAAGTATAACATGCTTTTGGGTCCTAACTACCCGGACAATAGCATAATAGTAGCTACGCACGGACTCTCGTCACCTCGTGCGTACGTAGCCCCCCACAAATAGGAGCACATAACCAATTAACTCACCTATGAGGACAATTCCCTCTTACAAGGTTAGAAAGGAGACTCACCTCGCTCCAAAGACTCATAACCGGCATTCTACATTCCTCCGAAGACTTGCACCAACGCACAATGCTCCAAAACTAGCCAATGATTATACAAATCCATTAATATATGCTCAATTAAGCTTGCAACCCAATTTATAACAATTCCTAACCCCGAACGAAAAGTTGACAAAAATGCCCTTGGCTCCACGTGCCCGAAAATCCGAAATTTCTCGAAGATAAAGTTTACCCATGAACTCACGAACTCAAATATATGATTTTCTCTTACTTCCATACTCAAAATCGTGATCAAAATTCAAGAACACTAATTTTCTAGGTCTTCCCTCAAACCCCAAGTTTTTCTACAATTTTCATGCCCAAATCCATGTATAAACCTTGTATTTAACTCAAAACTAGCATAAATTACTTACCTCATGACAAGTGACGAAAATGGCGCCTCAAAGCTGCTCCCCATCGACTCAAATGGAAGAAAAATGGGGTTGAAATGAACTCAACCCCGAATTTTAAAGACCTCACCGCTCCAGTCATTTCCGCTTCTGCGGTATTATTTCCGCTTATGCGGTTCCACTTATGCGGTTAAAACGCCGCTTCTGCGGCTCCTTCCCAGCTGCCCAGCTTCCGCTTCTGCGCTTCCTTTTCCGCAGGTGCGGTCCCGCATCTGCGCCTCCCTGACCGCATCTGCGGTCCCAGCTCCCCTTACCAAAATCCGCTCTGCGGTCTTCCTGGCCGCTTCTGCGGCTCCGCACCTGCGGCCAAATCTTCGCAGTTGCGGAAATACCAGATATCAGCTGCCTCAACTTTTCTTCAACTCCAAATTTGATCTGTTAACCACCCGGAATCCACCCGAGGCCCCCGGGACCTCAACCAAACCCACCAACCAATCCCAAAACACGATACGGACTTGCACGAGGCCTCAAATCCTAGCAAACAACGCTAAAACCACAAATTTCACCCCGATTCAAGCTTTATGAACTTTGAACTTTCCAACTTCTACTTCCGATGTTTAGACCCATCAAATCATGTCCGATTGGCCTTAAATTTTGCACACCAGTCATATTTGACATTACGAACTGTAACGACCCGACCCGTCGTTACGGGAGTTACCGCCCCGTTTTCCCCGTTTTATGATTCTATATGTTTCATTTTATGTGTTTGGAGAATTTGAAGTAATTCGGTTAGAGTTCGGTTAGAAATGAGACAATAAGTCTCTTTATGAGAAGGATTGTTTGGAAAAGTCAACCGAATGTTGACTTATGAGTTAGAAGGCTCGGAATGGATTTCCGATGATTCGACTAGTTTCGGGGGATGATTTGTGACTTAGGAGCGCAATCGGAATTGAATTTGGAGGTCCGGTGTAGAATAGGCTTGAATTGGCTAAGGTTGGATTTTGGCGAATTCCGGATGGTAGGTGAGATTTTGATCCGAGGGTCGAAATGGAGTTCCGAGAGTTGCAGTAGCTCCGTTAGGTGATTTTGGATATGCATGCAAAGTTTCAGGTCATTCGGAGGTGTTTAGGTCGGGTTTTAGATCAAATGCAAGTTTCGGAAGTTTTAGTTTAACTTAGGCTTGAATGCGTGGTAATTCGATGATTTTGGTGTTTATGATAGTTTTTTTATGTTACGAGCAAGTTCGAATGAAGTAATAGAACATATCTGTGCATTTGGTTGAGGTCCCGAGGGCCTCGGGGTGAATTCGGGTGGTTAAACGAGAGTTTTGAGGTGTATTGCAGGTCAGATTTTGCTGTCATCTGGTGTTTCCGCTTCTGCGGAAATGGACCGCAAAAGCGGTGCCGCAGAAGCGGGTACGTGGTCGCAGAAGTAGTCGTGGCCGGCTAGGGAAATTCCGCAGATGCGGAAGGTGGCTCACCAGCGGGTCCGCATAAGCGGACAAGGTGCCGCAGAAGCGGTTTTGAAGTATCGCAGAAGCGGACTTCGCGTCGCATAAGCGAAGTCCGGGCTTCTAAGTGAAAAACGCTTAAGCGGAAATGTGGCCGCAGAAGCGGTCCCGCATAAGCGAAATCGGGACCGCAGAAGCGAAAATCGCTGGGCGACAGAAGGGTTTTAAAATAATATTTCATCCGCGACCCTTTCATATTTTTCATCCATTGTTGACGTTCTTAAGAGCTTTGAACAAGGAAATTCGAGGGTTTTGACTGAGAATCACTTGGAGGTAAGTTCCTTGGCCTAAATATTCGATTTTATGGTAGAAATTACATGTAAATTGTAGAAAATTCATCAAAAACGGGTCAAGCTAGGGCTTGGAAAGCTGTGATGTAAAAATGGAATTTGGAGGGTCAAACGAGCTCCGATTTTGGTAAACTTTATATGCACGGACTCTTGGTGAGACGAGGAATCAGTTGGTGTGATTTTCGGAATTTTTCGAGAAGTGGGAACGGGGCTCGGGTTTTACCAACTTCGTGAATTTTAGTACTTTTCGAGTATTTTTGATTGGGTTATGTTTCTTTAACCCATATTTATGTATTCGTTGTGATTTTGACTAGATTCGATGCGCGAGGAGGTCGATACGAAAGAAAAAGGCATTGCGGACCATTCTACGGCCGGTTAGAGGTGAGTAGTTGGTGTATATGATGGCCTGAGGGTTTGAAACCCTGGCTTTTCACATTGTGACGCTATTGTAGGGCGTGAATCGCACCCCATGGTAGGTGCGGGATTGGTTATGACTGGGGATTGAGACTTAGTCCATCCCGAACAAGAATATTTCTATATTGGCGACTGATACGCACCTTGTATTGAATATATCTGGGCTTATTGCCGTGTTTGGGGCCTTGTGCTGATCTGTAGCATCCTTAGAGGATGAATGTCATTGTGATAGCATGCTTTGTATAATCATTGATCTCAGTCCTGTGTTTAATCACTGTTATGAAACGCTAAGTCACTTTTCCTGAAAGTTAAATATCTAAAGTATATTCTTCTTAATAAATTGGAAATTTGGAAATTAATTGAATCTGTTACGTGACTCGTATGCATATTGTGGACTGAGTATGGATCGGGCTGCACGCCGCAGCGAATCGTAT
>NC_031991.1:867447-871911 GCF_001879085.1 Nicotiana attenuata | reverse complement strand
CCTAGTCTACAACAAGAGAAATGACACTCTCGTTATCGTTTAAGCGTCGTAACTATTATGTATCGACCACAACCATTTTTACAATAAAACGGACAGCACCTCCCCTATATATATGACTTCACACTAGTCAAAACAATCACAAACAGCCCAACATACCCCTATCACTTCATACACAACACGACAACCATAATAGTGTCAAACAATCCGAAAATGTTATGACGAACGACCAACAAACAACCTTGCCATTATGTGGTGTTTCTCCACACCCTTCCTCCTCTCAACTCCATAAAAACAGTAGTAAAAGAGACAACCCAATACCAACACGAAACAGCCCAAAAACAGTCTCACAAGTTCATCAACTCAAACATAATTTTTCGGTTTACTTAAACACGTTTCGACTTGTCTTTTCTTTCAAATTGAGAAATACAACCAAAAGTACATCATTACACCTCTTGTCCAATAAACCAGCCATGAATATAACTTAAAAACAAGTTCACAACCAGCCAACCATTGCACAAGATCAAACAACATACCATTCTTCCGAAACTAGCTAGGTCTATTCTTTACGATCGAGTTACAACTCGCAAACGCATAGATAATGGAAGGAGAAGCATAAACTTACCTTGTAATGAGTATCACCCACGAAACCTGGTCCTTTTTCATCAAAAATAAGTTCCTCAACGCGGATACAAGAAGGAGAAAGAGAAACTAGCATGCTGTCCGGACTTTTCAGCACTAGAATCGCGTCGTAACACCCGGAATACCCTAGGGTTTGTGTGGGATTTTGGGGGAGGAGTTGCAGGGGTTCAATTAGGTTTTCTTGGTCTGAAATACAGGTGAAATAACTCAGTTTGTATTCTCTTAAAAGACCCCTCTTGGCCGACTTTGGGGCTTTTAATTAAGTCCTCTCATTTTGGCAAGTAGGTGATGCACCTACTTGTCACCTACTAGTCTGCGCTGTCTCGCGAAAATGCAAATATCTCTCTACTCCAATATCGTATCGACGAACGGTTTAATGCGTTGGAAATTACACTCGTAGATCTTCAATTTGATATGTAGATCATCCATTGATTCCAAGTATATTGGGAGAAAAGTGCATCTACATTTGACCTAAATTTCAGCATATTATAAATGGAACTTATGATGACCTTTTCCAACTTTTGTTCCACAACTCGCTTGACTTCAAAACATAACACCAACTATCGTACGACTAAAATAACTCATAATATAATATCCTTATAATGTTAATAACCCTAGTATCACCCCAAAAGTACATGGTAAAATATTCCAACTTGTCGACTTTCAACGAAACTTATTTTCTTCAATTCGTTTAGCTTCTAAGCCTTCAAACCCTCTTGCTACTTGGTATTAATGATCTTAAATATTTGTAACCTCCACATTAACATGATGAACTAACTTTGTAAACTTTTAAAAGATGATTCCCTTTCTGAGCTTACATTAATTGACTTATGATGTATTCTTACGTACGAAAACACGGGGTGTAACATCATTCCCCCCTTTGGAACATTCGTCCTCGAATGTTGATTAATGCACTTATCACTCTGATAACCTGTAGCTCTTAAGAATTCTTTAATATTGTCCTTGACATATAGGAAGCTGTTCTGTAAATAAATGAAAAGGCCAGGGTATTCCCACCTTTAGGCTTCTTTCTCATACCACGACCCGTGGTCGGAATTTTCCAATATCGTAACATTTGCTACCTTATGTCATGCAGTATGTACGACTGTGTCATTGTATGAGTGCCTAGCGACTCGTCTTCCCTTTTTCCTCCATCTTTTAGCCAATCTCTAAGCCTCACTTTATGAACATATACAGAATTATGACAAGCTGTCCCTCTAGGCATCTATAGGTGTACTGATGTCTTTCGCTTGGTACTTTACCGAACTTAAGACTATTGCTATCTCTTGTTTCATAGCCTTGTATATCTATCTTTATGGATTTACTACATCTAGGTAGGTTATACTATACCATAAAACTTACTTCGGTTTATTATTACCGAGGTTTGCTACCCAACTCCAGGTTACTCTTTCGCTGCTTATCCTATATGTATAAATCTAGATCCTTTAGTGCTTCCTCATTATTATTCATCTTAAGAATAACAAACAAATCTCATCTTGTACTTTGGAACTTGTACCCATCTATTGTTTATTCACCTTAATGTTGAAATATAATCTATCACTGATAACTTGTAACCTCTTACGTAATACACTATCACTAGGGCTCACATCTTATCGAGGAACATCTGAAGTGATTTTCCTGATACACCTAGGGATAATACTATACTTCAATAACCATATTTCATTGCATCCCAATGGGATTCATCTTATGGGGGTATCTAATCCCGTGCAATTGATAAAATCCCTTTCACGTTAAATCATTCATCAATCAAAGGCCTAAGCATCATCCTCTTATTAATCACAATTACACCCTTATTCTACTGCCAGGGCAGCATTCCATCTCTTCTAAATGCACCTAGTCTTAGACTCCTTTGTGTTCATTCAGGCTGTACCGAGCTCTTTATTACATATGGAAATCATCAGCTCCCTTGTTATGATGGGTTTAATCCCAAGGACATACATATTCTCGTCACCTTCTCACTCACCTTTTCACATCCTTACTCCTATCTACCTAAAACCTTGTTGCTCTACAATACTTTACTTTAGGACCTACACCGATCTATTTATACTACTCATAACCTTCCTTAAATTTGCTACCACCATAAATTTCCTTTCGTGCCTTCTCAGTTGTCCTTAAATGTAAGCAATTACTTTTGCTGGTCATTCTATCACTTGTTGCATGAATACTTGGCGTGTCTTTTTGCCCACGAATACTGTAATTTCCTGTACCTCATATGATCTCAAACATCCCCTTTGATTTTTTTTTTCCATTCATTAGCCCCGATAGGTGCCACTTTCTTATGGAGTGTACACAATATTGTAGTGAGACTGTTGTTACAAGATCATTTGCTCTTTAGCTCACTATGCTTAGGTGGAAACCTTCTTCCTTATTTCCTCAACTAATCTTTCGTTGTAGTACTTAGAGAGACCTTCTGGCTCTTGTAAGGTTCTGAGCTTGTTATATCGTACACCCGAAGGAAATTTTTGTTGTTCTTACTCGCCTATAATAATCCTTAGTTACATAACTTCGTGCCTTTGTGCTCGCAGGGTTACTTCTAAGCTCAAATTTTTTTTTTAAATGATTGCGACTCGTATCTACGAGACTGAATTCACTATGTTGCGGTTCACTAGATTTATCTTGCATGATCTGTTGATTTACTGTGACCTCTTGTCTAGCCATAACCGGGCTCTTCCTGAATCAACTACTAATTACACGTTGGTCCATTCTCATATATATATTCTGCATAATCTCTCTTGGGATATATCCTTTGTCTTAACTTATCTCTCGCCACTAGCTCCTGATGTATCAAGTGTCCATTCACACTTATTTATTAATAACATCCTGGCCGAAAACTTTTACTGCTTCTCACTGGTGTAATGTTTGTATAATGTTCTGGAGTCGCAACATATCTGTAGGAACTGAATAAACGCAACATCATTCCTTTCTCCTTTTTACCACATTCTTCTTTTACCATTTCATAGTTACCTGAACCGCTTAACTCCGACTTAATACTATATCACACCATATTCCCCCCTTTAGGGGAGTACTAAGATTTAGTACTACGACGATCTACCTATAGATGTTTTACCTCTTCAACTTTGGCGTGTTTTCACATTATCAGTGAACCTTAATCGCCTTATGGTAACCTTCTGTACCAGGGATAACTAAATTTCTTACGCACGAAGGTGTCACCTACTGAAACTGGCACACTTAGTCCCCTAAGATTAACTCTGCTCAGAGTGCTTGCTTTAGGCAAACGACTTCCTAAATGAACTTTAAAGGTTATTCGACTGTTGTCTATTCTATTATTGTTGGAGCACGATCTCTGAAATTCTCACGATGTCGACCATTATCAAATCCTCCAGTCCCTAATTCATGTTCGGTTTTATCTTGTTTACTAGACCATACTAATTTCTGTTACTATAGGGGGTCTAACTTAGCCTTCTGGTAATTGCGTTGGACTCAGCAACTCCTTTCTTGAAATGAGGATATGACCTTTGGCCTATACTCTATTATTGTCTCAAGGCCTGTCACTTATTGTCTTTTCCTTCACTTGACTATAGACTCTGTCATTTTGTCATCTTTTGATTTATCGTTATCACCCATTTATCACATCTTACTCATAATATTTCATTTACTCTCTTCTTATTCTCCGACTAATATTTCTATCTATCACTATATTCTGAAAACTTCAACAAAACATTCTTTCGCTTTTAACTCCCCTTGCTTTATCTCACTGGCTATTCGGGATGCCTACAATTCTCTCTCTCTCTCTCTCTCTCTCTCTCTCTCTCTCTCTCGTCTCGTCGTCGTACGTACGTACGT
>NC_031991.1:861388-865643 GCF_001879085.1 Nicotiana attenuata | reverse complement strand
ATTTCATATTAGATCATGCCAAAAGAAAGAAGGAAGTGCCTTAACATACCTTGTATATTCTTCCCAACCTCAAGCTATGCAATTTCACGGCTCCTTAGTCTACAATAAGAGAAATGACACTCTCGTTATCGTTTAAGCGTCGCCACTATTATGTATCGACCACAACCTATTTTACAATAAAACGGACAGCACCTCCCCTATATATATGACTTCACACTAGTCAAAAACAATCACAAACAGCCCAACATACCCCTATCGCTTCATACACAACACGACAACCATAATAGTGTCAAACAATCCGAAAATGTTATGACGAACGACCAACAAACAACCTTGCCATTATGTGGTTTTCTCCACACCCTTCCTCCTCTCAACTCCATAAAAACAGTAGTAAAAGAGACAACCCAATACCAACACGAAACAGCCCAAAAACAGTCTCACAAGTTCATCAACTCAAACATAATTTTTCGGTTTACTTAAACACGTTTCGACTTGTCTTTTCTTTCAAATTGAGAAATACAACCAAAAGTACATCATTACACCTCTTGTCCAATAAACCAGCCATGAATATAACTTAAATAAGTTCACAACCAGCCAACCATTGCACAAGATCAAACAACACACCATTCTTCCGAAACTAGCTAGGTCTATTCTTTACGATCGAGTTATAACTCGCAAACGCATAGATAATAGAAGGAGAAGCATAAACTTACCTTGTACTGAGTATCACCCACGAAACCTGGTCCTTTTTCATCAAAAATAAGTTCCTCAACGCGGATACAAGAAGGAGAAAGAGAAACTAGCATGCTGTCCGGACTTTTCAGCACTAGAATCGCGTCGTAATACCCGGAATACCCTAGGGTTTGTGTGGGATTTTGGGGGAGGAGTTGCAGGGGTTCAATTAGGTTTTCTTGGTCTGAAATACAGGTGAAATAACTCAGTTTGTATTCCCTTAAAAGACCCCTCTTGGCCGACTTTGGGGCTTTTAATTAAGTCCTCTCATTTTGGCAAGTAGGTGATGCACCTACTTGTCACCTACCAGTCTGCGCTGTCTCGCGAAAATGCAAATATCTCTCTACTCCAATATCGTATCGACGAACGGTTTAATGCGTTGGAAATTAGACTCGTAGATCTTCAATTTGATATGTAGATCATCCATTTATTCCAAGTATATTGGGAGAAAAGTGCATCTACATTTGACCTAAATTTCAGCATATTATAAATGGAACTTATGATGACCTTTTCCAACTTTTGTTCCACAACTCGCTTGACTTCAAAACATAACACCAACTATCGTACGACTAAAATAACTCATAATATAATATCCTTATAATGTTAATAACCCTAGTATCACCCCAAAAGTACATGGTAAAATATTCCAACTTGTCGACTTTCAACGAAACTTATTTTCTTCAATTCGTTTAGCTTCTAAGCCATCAAACCCTCTTGCTAATTGGTACTAATGATCTTAAATATTTGTAACCTCCACATTAACATGATGAACTAACTTTGTAAACTTTTAAAAGATGATTCCCTTTCTGAGCTTACATTAATTGACTTATGATGTATTCTTACGTACGAAAACACGGGGTGTAACAGAAGGGTAGACATGGAGATGATGATTACACGATAACACTCCGCGTACAACTGAGTACCAGTGTTGTGCGAATGATCCACGTAATGTATAAACCTAGGACCCCTTTCTCCTTCTTTATTAGTTTAACAAAATTTTCTGAAGAAAAACTCAGACTTAACCTGTTTGAAAGACTCCTACATCCCGTTTGACTATCTATACGAAAGGTACGGCCATAGCAAGTCATACCGCACCTATTCAGACGAATTTGCTATCACCTCATTGGGGCATGTCCATAGAAGGGTCTTTGTTTTAATGTTTTGCTTTTTAGGGATGATCGTGTTCCCTATGAAGAAGGCTAGGATCCACACCAGACTAGCCATGGTAACCAAAACTTTGATGGAAGGAATTGATGGGCAAACTTTCAGCATAGTGCCCATGATCATCGCCGAGATATACCGCGCCTTGAACAAGTGTCAACAATAAGGCAGTCATTTTGAGGGTTGCAACTTATTGCTTCAGCTTTGGCTCATGGAACACCTCCAGAAAGGAGAATACCGACAGGAGATCCTACGCAGAGATTGGGATGATCATATCGCCTTCCACCAGCCGAGGCGTATGAATTATATGCCAAAGATGTTCGCTCAGCCAGAGGACGCCAGAGGGTGGGTAGAACTGTTCGAAAATCTGAAAGAAGACCAGGTGCAATGGATGTTTGAGTGGTTCCCTACGGATGAATTCATTGTCCGATCCCGAGATGCACCATTTCTCATACTGATTGGTTTGAGAGGGACTTATCCTTACGTTCCTCTCCGAGCCATGAGGCAAGCTGGAAGAAGACAAATCATACCAAGGGTTGATAAAACAAGTCACCTCAAGGCTGATTTCCAGGACGATGATAGCCCTCACAGGTGCCAAGCTCAGCATTTGTGGCATTGCAAAATCGTTTTGGGAAGGAATCCATTGAGCCAAACAGGTACCATGCCGGTTGCGTGCCGCATTATTCGGGTTGGTTAGAAGACGATGGCATGGGTCAGTCGAGATTCGTTCGAGGTCACAGAATTGTTGACGAGCATGCTGAAGCACAGGTTAAGTACAATCAACTACGCAAGAGAATTCGAGAGTATGAAAGTGAGCATCGGGAGATACAAGAAGCCCATCAGAAATTGATCGATGAGTGGAAAGAAATGGCTGTCAGCGCCAACAACCGACTAGGATATTTGAAGCGGGGTCTAGTAGAGCTGGAAGGAAAGTTCATCAAGAGGATTGAAGACTGCCAAAACGCCGAAGGAAATGCGGGCGGACATCTGGCCCGAGCCTACTTACTGCTAGGACTACGCGAGTTGGTGGAGCTGTTCGAGGGAGACAAGACTGCCAAATCTGGGGAAGGTCCTTCTGGGACCAAGTAGTTAGGAGTCCTTTATTTTGCTTTAATGATGTAATAAGGCCAATGGCCTCTAGTGACATTTACTTTCTATTATTTAGAGTCATTTTGGATTTGTCTTATTTTTATCAATAAAATGAGGCATTTAGCATTATAAGTTCTTCAAAACTATTTGTCGCTAGGCCTACCTCGGGCACAACGAGGCACCAAAATTAGGGCGCGATTTATATTCTCACCCAATGTGTTTAAATACTGCAATACTTTTTCCTCAGAGCCCGCACTAACTTGTTACCTTTTTGTTTTTTTCTCTTTTATTTTTATTCCCCTCCCCAAAGGTTAGTTCGTGCATTCGGGCACCATCATCATACTCCACAAGATCCAAGGGCCCTCCACCTCCTCCTCCTCCGAGTCCTGTCCGGAACAAAAACAAAGGCAAAATGGGAGATACAAGCGCCAGAAAGGAGATTGAGATTCCTCAGGGTACCCCAGTTGCTAAGGAAACTACTGCACAACTGGAACAAAAGCTGTTGAAATTTCAAGAAGAACTGGATCAGGTTCGGAATTTGGCAAACCTGTCATTTTCCCTCACCGCCCCCGATGTCAACACCCAAAATCCCGCACCTCCACAAAATACCCCGCAACCACAGATACAACCCACTCATACCTGTAACACATGCCACACTCCAAATAACACCCCACTACTCATTCCCGAGCCACTGAACACCACAAATGACCATCTCTACAACACTCCTATTTACGTGGATACTGTACCCCACTACGCCCAACCCATCTCAAATGCACCTGAGTCTGATGACAAGGACTCCCTCATCAGGAACTTAGCGGCAGAGCTCAAGAAATTAACCAGCCGAGTTCACGGCGTAGAAGGTAACAAAGGCATTGAAGGTTTGAATTACGAGGACTTGTGCATTCAATCAGATGTTGAACTTCCGGAGGGGTACAAACCTCCCAAGTTCGAAATGTTTGATGGAACAGGAGATCCCCGAGTCCACTTGAGGACCTATTGCGATAAGCTAGTGGGGGTCAGAAGAGATGAGAAGATCCGTATGAAGCTCTTCATGGGGAGCTTAAAGGGAGATGCACTATCCTGGTACATCGGTCAAGACCCCAAGAAATGGACGAGTTGGGTAGGTATGGCATCGGACTTCATGGATAGATTCCGGTTTAATACAGAGAACGCACCAGATGTATTCTACATACAGAATTTGAAGAAGAAACCCACCGAAACATTCCGCGAGTATGCTACTTGTTGGAGGTCAGAAGTCTGCAAAGGTCAGGCC
>NC_031991.1:853701-861288 GCF_001879085.1 Nicotiana attenuata | reverse complement strand
AACCAGCCGACAAGGCCTACCAAACTATACATGAGTCGACACCTGTCTATGAGCCTCTAAAGGAACATAAGTGTTGCAACATAGCCGGAACAGGGCCCCGACATACCCATAATATCTATAACAAAAATGCATACCAAGACCAAGGCAAGTCCGAAGAAGGGATCTCGCCAATCACCGCTGAACTGGACAGCCTACTATGGTGGGGGAGCTGCACCTGCCTGTCTATCAGGACCTGCAGCACGACATGCAGCGTCCACAAATAAAAGGACGTCAGTACGAATAAAGTACTGAGTATGTAAGGCAGGGAACCATAAGTACGAACAGTAATGTAAGCAGGGATAGAGAATAAACAACCTGTAACATCTGGGTACCTCTAAGGGCTACTGACATGAAATGCGTAATACATATGTATATATACATAAACTTTTAAAACATACGCCTCTGTGGGCATCATCATCATCATATCGTACCCGGCCGTAATAGGCTCGGTAAAAACGTACCCGGCCACGTGGAGCTCGGTAAAACCCAACTGATCAGTGGTTGCACAATAGGTGCCATACCCGGCCGACTATAGCGCGGCTCGGTAGAGTAAAATAGATACATATATATAATGCATGCTCGACTCATGAACTCACGTTCTAAACCTTTCGGAGTGACGTAAGGTCGGTATCCTCTGTACACGTTATTAGGACTAACTCTTCACCATGAACCTTATAAGAATCAGGAAGTACCAATAACATTGACAACATAAGAATAAGAGAAGCAACATCAACATCAATCGTTCCATAAGAGGGTAAACAATGTAAGTACTGCTAGCTTCTAAGAGTAGAGTATCTTTGGAAGCTCGTTCATTACATTATGTACAATCGGAGTCGTGCAAAAGAAGGAAAGGGATAGCCTCACATACCTTGTATATACTGCCCCAATCTCAAGCTATGCAATTTTCACGACTCCTTAGTCTACAATAAGAGAAACGGTACTATAGTTACCATTCAAGCGTCATAACTATTATGTATCGACCACAACCTATTTTACGATGAAACGGACAGCACCTCCCCTATATATATGACTTCACACAATTCCAAACAATCACCAAACAGCCCAAACAACATCAATAAACTGAGCATCCCAAAACAGTCCACCAACCGATAACATTACTACTAAGCCTTTCGATATATATTTCACAAGTTCTAGCTTCAATGACTTAGCCGTAACTTGGATAATCTTAAATACATATAGATTAAGAGGTTCCTTACCTTTATACAGAAAGAACAACTCCAATTTGACCTTAATTCTCCACGAAATATCCCTCCAATTCTGCCACAACAACAAGGAAGCGAAACTAGCAATCAATTAGTGTTTCTTTTTGGCACTAGAATCACTTTAGAAGGCTTGAAATCACCTAGGGTTGATATTAAGAACTTGAGGGAGTATTTACAGAACATAAACCCTTTAAAACAACCTCCCACACGAGCTGGAATAACACAAAAATGAGCAACAACAAGAAGAACAAGAGACTTACTAGCGCCACGGGATTCCCGACACTTGATTTGTGTTGTTTGCCCTTTGTTTGGGTCTTGAATCTTGAGAGAACCTTGAGAGGGTGTTCCTAGGGTTCTAAGGTCTGAAAATAGTGAAAATAAATGACTTAAAACGGGTTGGAGGCGTCCTATATAGATCCAAATATCTTAAACCGCCTAAGTGGGTCCCATAGAGAGGTGCTTGGCGCAGTCTCGCGAAAACGCAAATATCTCTCTACTCCAATGTCGTATTGATAAAAGGTTTAATGCGTTGGAAACTAGACTCATAGATCTTCAATTTGGTGGGTAGATCACCCCGTAATTCCAAGTATATTGGGAGAAAAGCTTAATAATATTTGACCTAAAGTTTAAGTAAAACTATGAACTTAAGTTGCAACAACTCTTGTAGACTTTTGTTTCATAACTCGTTTGACTTCAAGACTATGATACGGATATTTTATGATTCATATACCTTAAAATACGACCTCTTGAGAGTATTAAGCACCCCTAGGTTTACCCAAAAATACGGCTGACAACATCCTTGATTCGTTTAACTTCTAATACTTGTTAACCACCCTTATACACCTTTGTATCATTTAAGACCAATAAGATTAATCTCTTATCATCTCAAAGATAATCTCTTCATGGATTTACGTCGACGACCTTATGGCATGAACTAACATATGTAAATATGGGTTGTAACACCCTCCCCCCCTTAGGAACATTCGTCCTCGAATGTAAGGGTTTATGGGGAGTCCAAATCATCGTGGATTCCAACGGAAATTCCCGGTCAATTTTCCCCTATAAAATGGTTACTAGCAAAACTTGCAAGCAGTTTAGCCCAACGTATGGCCTCACAAGGCTACACAAATCATTATGGATATGTACATTATCTACATATCACCATTTTGTATTAAGGAAGAGTATTCTCAAGTTATTGCTTACCTCATAGAGCCGTTTCACCTTCTAATGTATCCTGTGTTCCACCAGCATCCTTGTTATCTTCATTCTGGAATAGGTAAGGATATTTAGAACTCATCTCCTCTTCCGCTTCCCATGTCATTTCTTCCTTATTTTTGTTTCTCCACAATACTTTGACAGAAGCTACATCTTTTGTTCTCAGCTTGCGGACTTGTCGATCTAATATAGCCACTGGCACTTCATCATATGATAGATCCTCTGTAACTTGTACATCTTTGATAGGGACAACTCGAGAAGGGTCTCCAATACATTTCCTCAACATAGATACATGGAATACTGGATGGACAAATTCCAATTCGGATGGCAATTCTAACTCATAAGCAACCTGTCCAATTCGTCGAAGAATTTTGTACGGACCGATATACCGTGGATCACATCAATTTTGAAGAGTCATCACCTAACAATTTAAGGAGCATTAGGGAACGTATAAGGTTCATTTATAACTACGTTTGATAACCAGAGATAGGGTAAGGGCTTGAAATTATCCTAAGGGGAAGGTGTTAGGCACCCCTCAGGATCCACTAGTGTGGTTCGCAGCCAGACAGTTTTTGTGAATTTGTACGATTAGCAAATAAACAAGTATGGCTCAATAGTAGGAGATTTAAGTTTAAATACACAAGTGTTTGAAAAAATAATTAGTGAGAAGCGAGATTTTGAAAAGAGTTACAATCTAAGTATATTCGCGAATGAAAGAGGATGTCCTAGATTTGTTTGTAATGTGGATCACATCAATGCAATACCCGGTATGACACTCCTCAAAGAGGGGCTACACGTGGTATTAACGCATCGGTCATCATATCCATATCTACCCTTTCCCTCCCCGTAAAGGTAATTAAAGCGAGGGTTGGTCTCGACCCCTATGGCATGCTGTTACCCGTCCCTTTCTATCAGTCCCGGAGGAATTTAGGACTCCTATCCTAAAAGGGGCGGTTCTAGGTAGACACTCAGGTTTAAAGGTAAAATACTAGGCGACAAATAAGAACACATAAGAATGCATTTAGGGGAAAACGCAGAAACAGATAGAAGGCTCAGATACACCTCCACAAGTAATGCACATAGACAGCACGAATCATACACAGGTAAGGTCCATATTTGAACTCAGAATTCTAAAGCATGGTATCTAAGTGATAACAGCAGAACCAGATCTATTACATGACTCAGAAAAGAAGTCTGAATCAGGCTTGCCTGCTGATTTTAAGCCTGTTAATCATTAAGTAGTACACACAAAGAGGCAGTTTCTAGTTTTATAAGAGAATGGATACCTAAGGCTTGCCTAAGCATTTACCAGAACCATTAGAAGTTCAGAAGTCGTTTTTGCCTAAGAGCGTGTTGTTCTAGGTGTTATAAAAGGCAGGGATTGTTACCAGTTTATTTTAAACAGGATAATCAAATGTGAAGCTGTTTTTACCTCTTTTATACTTAGCAGTTTACACTAAGTGTGAATTCAAGCACGAATGAGATCCTAAAACATTGTATCTAAGATGCATGTATAAAGCTCATGATGGTTTATATGCAGAATTCCTAAAGCAGGATTTCTAAATGCACGGCAAGATTGCAGAATTTCCTAAAGTAGGGTTTCTAAATTCAAAAAAAAGGTTACAACATTATAGAGCATGATGTCAAGTGTGCAAGAGTAGCAATCTTTATTTTAATGACCCTTTATCCTAAAGCAGGATTTCTAAGTGATAAGAATGTCAAAAAAAATGAGATGCTGAAACAGCATACATGAGACCTAAGAGCATGGTTTCTATTGCACATACAAGAAATATAGACCTAAAGCATGGTTTCTATCCTTTTTGATATTTATAACATGCATAGCTACCCTCCCATTTTACTATCCAAACCCCAATGTTCGTTTACAAATTATTACAGACCATGTGAATGAATTACATGAGAAAAGTAAAAATTACACTATAGAGAGCCTGAAACAGGCCCAAACCTGATTAGAACTTCCTCCCTGAGTTATGTAATAAACCACCTCAAGTGCCAAAATTGTTCCATAACCTTTTTCATATATGGGCATGTCAGAGTTCCCTAAGGACCTCAAGGGATCCCGGGCAGTGCTCACACCCAGATTGCATAACCAAGACAGAGTAAGTGCAGTATGGAAGGGCCAGTTTTTATGTGTCCAAGTTTAGAGGGAACTCAAGGATCCCAAGGCAAGGCTCACACAAAAGGGGAAGAACCTAGTGATCTAAGAGTATATGTGAGAGTGCTTGACATAGGTTTAAAAGAGTTGAGTTGGAAACAGTTTTGAAACAGCGTGTTTGGAAAAGTTTGCAAAACAACAGAAGAGTTGCTTAGGGAAAACAGTTTTGAAAGGAGAAGGTAACAGGAGTAACAACAAATTGGAACAAGCCAGCACACACAGAACAAGTTCAAAGAATAATATCATTTCGACATTCACAAGCAGGGAAGTAAGGGGTTGGGGACACAGAGAGCACACATCAGAAACACATAAACATGGATGAGAAGAGAAACATATAGACCAACAGGTACAAAGAATAACTGATTGGCCTCCAGAACACAAAACTACTACTTCAAAGTGTTAACAAGGGAATCATGCTTGAAATTGGAATAGTAATAAGACATAGGGACAGGGTATGGGAAGAGTCATGTTGCTTAGTGTTAATCAAGCACATTTAGGAGTATATGATACTAACATGGCATACTAGTTGAGGGGAACAAACAAGAACTCAAGTAAACATGCTGGCCAAGTATCAATCAAGACAAGTGATACCCAGATATGCTGAGTACACACTTGAACAAGAGAGGGCAAAACTTAAGCATGCTGAATAAAGCAGTAAACAAGAAGAGCAATTAAATACATAAGCCATTAAATTAGTGCAGAAGGAGACATGGATTAACAGACATGGAACACATAGAGTTGAGTTTCAGAATTTGACTAGGAACATACCAGTTAAGGAAGCAAAGTGCAGAAAAATAAAGCAAGTAGAGTTCCATAGTCTAGTCTTGGCTTTCAGCCAGCTAGACAAGCAGTAGCACAAGTAGAAAAGAGAGAAGAGAGAGTTTTTATGTGTGTATGTGTGTGTTTTCGAACTAATTGTTTGTGTCTTTCAAAAGTCAAAATGGGAAGATTATGTAGCACTTAGCAGGGTAAAGCAAATAAGGCAAAGAGTAATTAAGAGTTCCAAATAAGGTTTGCAAGTAAAAATTAAATAGTTAATTGGGGCTAAACCCAATCAAAATCTGAAAAGCACCACTTAAATTAGGGAAAATCAATTAACAGCCAAGTTACAGGCTCAATAAGGTAAACAAATCAATCAGAGACCCTCTACGACTCGGTTTAAAGCAATTAAATCCTATAAATCAGGCTAATAAATCAATTAAGGCAAGCAGTACCAGTCGTGAGTCACAAATAAGGAAAGAAATCTCAGAGAAGTACCAATCTCGGCAAAAAATATAATTTGAATTAGGCAAATAAAATCATTCAATCCCTTTTAATTAACAGAACTAACGAATAACGGGCAAAATATTGAAATAATCAGTGAAATAAGCAGAAACCCTAGGGATTAAAACATAGATATGAAGAATTAGTCGAACAAGTAAAGAGAACCACTGTCAAACACTTTAGAACTTTTGAAGAAAATTTAAAGGGATGAAACCCTAGTTTGAAAATACTTAAAGAAGAAAACTTAAAGGCAAGTCGACATATAAAGATTCGAACAAATAGAAGTCAGAACCTGAAGTATTGTATTGTTTATAAATCAGCCAGTAGTAAAGGAGTAAAAGAACCCAGAAGAGTAGCCATGGAAGTTTAAAAAATATTTCAGATACCTAGAGGCTCGACCAACAAAACCCTAATATAACAAAAAATGTCCAGACATCGATTAACTAGTAAAGAAGTAAAGGAACTCTTAGGAAAATCAACGATGAACTCAGGATCATTCTAGATCTACGGAGATATAAACCGATTCAAATCCAAACATTGGGTTTCTTGAAGAAAAAAGAAAGGGTAAGAGGATCTAGCCTTTGAATCAAGGATTTGCACCGTAAAACATCGATAGAAAGCACTCACAGACCATGGACAGACTCTCGGAGAGTTTTGACCAAGATCTGGACTAGATCTCTTCGAGATCCTTCCATGAAATTACAAAAACGAGCAACCAAGAGACGTAGGAGACAAGTATACGTCTCAAACAGCCATGGGAATCCATGGATCGAGTGAGGATCGAAGGGATTAGGGTTGGTTTTAGGTGGCGGCGGCTAGGGTTAGGTTTAGGTCTCAGAGAGAATTGCAGAGGAAATGGGGTTTCAGGGCGGGTGTTTGGTGGAAATGGCTTAGGGTTTCGGGGGTTAGGTTAGATAAAAAGGGAAGGTTTGTTTTGGACCGTTGATCTCTTGAGATCAACGGCCAAGATTGGTTCCGGGCTGGGCGGGTTATAAAATTGGGTTAGGTTAATCGGGTCGGGGTTTTAATTGGGCTAGGGGTGTATTTGGTTATAATTGAATACAAATGGGGCTATTATTTAAATAGCCAAGTTCACCTATTTAATTTTTAAAAAGTAGTAGATGATTTCTGAAAAATAATTTAAAATACTAAAAATTTATAATACATAATTAGCAATTTAAAAATACAGTGTCCAATTTTATGCATAAAAATATAATTTAATCTTAAAAGGGCTAATATTGCAATTATGTGCAATTTAGCTTTAAAAATACTAAATTTAATTGTAAAAATATATAAAAATTAACTTAGCCATATTTTGGCATAAATATAAAAATTAAATAGATGAATTATCAAAACAATAATTTTAGAAATAATTATTGGGAATTTTATGGATAAAAAGGGAGAAAATAAGTCAATTTAATCCCTGGAGATATGGAAAAAATAATAAAAACCTTGGACATTCTTATATATGCTATTTTGAAGGTATTTTGCATATTAAAAATATATAGGAAAAAATTGGGTATCAACAATATATATACTATATTATAAGCATGAAGATCAAACGTTGAATGTGAAAGACCTAAATAACCCTAAAATATTGTTGGACTTTTATATCCTTAAGAGTTATATTAATATTTAATAATACGTTCAATATTAATAATATATATATATATA
>NC_031991.1:845558-853588 GCF_001879085.1 Nicotiana attenuata | reverse complement strand
TATATATATATATAGTTTTGTGACACTAAATTTGCTTTGTCAAAGAATTTATTAAGAGTCTGTTTTGAAAGCCATCGGGTAATTAGAATTGGTGTAATTAATAGGGAAGTAATTACACAACCTAAAAATTATACAGTTGTGTAATTACGACCTGTTTGTTTGTCATAGTATAATTAGAGTGTAATTATAAGTTTACTGTTCGGTTGCACAATGTAATTACACAGTTAGACTAAAGTTTAAATGAAGTAATTCTCCAAACTTAAAAGTTAATGTAATAAATATACCTATAAATTTTTATACGTATAAATGATATTATATTTGGTATTTAAGATGTATATATTTTCGTGAATATACATTAATTAATAATCATATATTTATAATTAATATAGTAAAAATAATTTTTATATATTTTTCAAATTAATAATATTTAGTTTAGATACTTACAAAAGCTAAAAATATATGTTTTGTAAGAACATGGAATTCATGTTTGATAAAATAAATTAATATTAACATTATTCAAATGTTTGACAAAATTAATCTATCAATTCTAACTAAAATGTGAACATCATGCAATGTGAGTCAATACTACTAAAATAAGTAAATTGGAAACATGAATGTAACACAATATTAAGATTCAAAAACAAAACAAAAAATTAACATATGTCAAATTCCAACATAATAATAGTAAGTTCCACTACAAGTTAACATTAGAAAACATAACAAGTTTATAACTACATTTAATAACGAAATTCCACTTTAATTGCATCACTCATTATATGCCAAATTTGTAAATGATTCATTATTTCTAATATTAAGAGGTATAGTTTCAAAAAATAGAATAATAAAATAAATAAAAAAGTTAAATATAAGCAATTCCATGGAATCAAAAGAAATAAAGGTAGAGAAATAAAAGATAAATAATGTACAAAGAAAAATATATTTTAAAATTTCAAAAAAAATTAAAAAGTTAAAATAAAATTAAAAAATTTAAATAATAGAAATAAAAAGTTATAAAAAACAATAAATTAAAATAAAAACAAAAAGGAAAGAAACTAAAAAGCAACTTTGTAATTGCACAGTATAATTACCACCAATTCTCACCTTTCCCCTCCCCCCTCCCCCCTCCCCATCCCCCCTCCCCGAGAATTGGGGAGTGTAGTTACACCCCTCCAATTACACCCAATTCCATGCTAAATTACTTGGCCAAACAAACATGTAAAATTGTGTAATTACACCTAAATCCATTTTCAATGTGGCTTTCCAAACAGGCTCTAAGATACATGTGTCAAAATTTCTTCACTATACAAAGTTAAGCTCACTAACTTCTCATGCGTATAATACTCCCTTCGTTTACTTTTACTTGTCAATTGTACTAAAAATATATCTTCACTTTTACTTGTCTATTATACTAAATCAAGAGAAAAATATTTTTTTTTGTTTTACCATTATCATTAACTACTCATTCCCCAAATCAATTCCTAAGACTTTTGAAAATGCTATTGTAACGACCCGACCGGTCGTTTTGAGATTCTGCACTTTGATCGCCAGTTCTCGGGCATGACTTGCCCCGTATGATGTATTATGACTGATGTAGATTGTTGGTTTTGGTTTTTACGGAAATCGGTATGAATTTGAAAGAACAATCTCAGTTGAAAGCTTTGAATTTGAAAGGTTTGACCAAGAGTTGACTTATTTGTATATGAGCTCGGATCGGAATTTTTATGATTTGGTTAGCTTCTTGGGTGATTTATGACTTAGGAGCGTGATCGGAATTGTTTTTTGGAGGTCCGGTGTAGAATTAGGCGTGAATTGGCGAAGTTAGTATTTTGGCGAATTCCGGTTGATAGGCGAGATTTTGATATAGGGTTCGGAATTGTCACAACCCCAGTTCCCCCTCCGTGAACATGTCGTGATGGCACCTAGTCCCTACGACTAGGTAAGCCTAACAATGCGGAAATAATATAACTTGTGGAAACAATTAGTTAACTAAGCAACTATAGAAGGAAAACTGTATACAAGTGCCACTTGGCATATACAACTCAAACGCGGAAGTCTACAATATCATCCCAAAACCCGGAAACTCACGGGAAACACAGGCTAATAGAAATGTAATACACTGCTCTAACTCCAGAATGTCTAAACAACTGAAAGAAAAGGATAGACTGTCTACTAAAGCTGGAATAAGATAAAGACTCCTGGTCTGCGGACGCGGCAGATATACCTCGAAGTCTCCGCTAGATCTCTCCGCCTCGAGGATAGTGCGCCTGAGAGGAGGTACCTAAATCTGCACATGAAAACCATGCGCAGGAAGGGAATGAGTACACCACAGCGGTACTCAGTAAGTGCCAAGCCTAACCTCGGTTGGGTAGTGACGAGGAAGGTCAGGGCCCTACTGAGATGAAATATAGTAATAACCCTTGCAACAACATAAAAATAAACAGAAATAGCTAATAAAATTATGGAGTAAGACAATTTATACGAAGCAACAATAGCACGCAGAGAATAAAGTAACACAGAGTGAAACAGCTCAATATCAGTACCAACAACGAGGATCTCCCAGGATACCTTCCTGTAGTCCTTTTCATCAACTGCCCGAGGAGCTCCCTGGATACCGTCCCGTAGTCCACCATATGAGTATATCCGAAGGATCTCCCGGGATACCGTCCCGTAGTCCAACTACCAATGTGTAGGAGGGGGGATCTATCGGGAATCTAACCCGCAGTCCAAAGTAAATGTGCAGGGGGGTCTATCGGGAATCGAACCCGCAGTCCCAAAGTAAACAAACAAGGGGGGAGCTACCGGAATACCACATCCGTAGTCCCAATGTAAATGCGCAACCACAACCAGAAGATATTCGGAAATGAAGTACGAAAAATACAAGACAACATGTAATACCAACCTAACATGCTTCACGTAGTACAGTTAAGGAAACTTAGGCAAAAAGGCAATATAAATCAACCAACCATGCTTTTCTAATCTAACATAGTTTATAATTGCAAGTGGAATAAAGCAAATTCGAAAGAAAACTCAATCTCAATATCTTAAGTAAAAAACGGGTTTTCAACAATTAGCTCAAGTACGCGCTCGTCACCTCACGTACAAGGCATTCAATTACTAAATATCATATCCTTAGGGGAAAGGTCCCCCACACAAGGTTAGACAAGCCACTTACCCCAACCGGCTACAAAAATCAACTTGAAATCACTCTTTTACCACGAGTATCCGACTCCAAATGGCCCAAATCTATTCATTTCAATTACATCTCGTAAATAACATCTCAAGCAACTGATTCTACTATTTAATTTAAAGCTAAGACGCAAATTTAGGTAAAATAACCAAAATGCCCCTCAGGCCAACGTGGTCGAAATCCGAGGTTAGAACCAAAATCCGGTTACCCATTCCCCCACGAACCCAAATATTTGATTTGTCTTGAAATCGGACCTCAAATTGAGGTCCAAATCCCCAATTTTTGAAAAAAACTAGGTTCTGCCCCAAACCCCCAATTTCACCCATGAATTTCATTGATTTTAAGTGAAAGACATGTTAAATGATGCAAATGATTGAAAGAATTAAGTAGAAATCGACTTACAAATGACTTGGAAGAAGTTTTGTCCTTGAAAAATCGCCTATGGGGTTTGGGTCTTGAAAGAATGGTGAAAAATGGTGGAAAATCGACTAAGTATAAAATTGTTGGTTCTCTGATGTCGCAATTGCGAACTGGGGTTCGCAATTGCGAACCCCGACCAGATCTGGGAATTGCGAACATTTGTTCGCATTTGCGAACAATGAGGAAGTTAGGAGGTTCACATTTGCGAACCATAAGGTCGCATTTACGAGGTCCAACATCGCATTTGCGAGGTCCAACATTGCATTTGCGATGGTTACAGGCCTGGCCATTTCTCGCATTTGTGAGCTGACCCTTCGCAATTGCGAGCTCGCATTTGCGAGCCAGGCTTCGCAATTGCGAAGCCTGCAGGTCAGTTATGGCAGCAAAAATTTCCAAGGTTGAAAAGCACTCCGACACCTATCCAAAACTCACCCGAGCCCTCGGGGCTCCAAACAGAATATGCACACAACCTCAAAAATATCCTACGGACTTACTCGCGCGATCAAATCGCCAAATTAACATCATAAATATCGAATCAAGCCTCAAAACTCATGATTTCTTCCAATTTCTTCATAAAATATCAAATTTTCATTTTAGTCCAAAACACGTCAAACGACGTCTGTTTTTAACCAAACTTTACAGAAAGCTCTTAAACCATATATAGGACTTGTACCGGGCGGGAACCAAAATACGGGCCCGATACCATAGTCTTTTAATCAAATTTTATTTCCAATTTCCTTAATTATTTCCAGAAAACAATTTCGCATAAAAATTCATTTCTCGGACTTGGGACCTCGGAATTCGATTCCGGGCATACGCCCAAGTCCCATATTTCCCTACGGACCCTCCGGGACCGTCAAATCACGGGTCCGGGTCCGTTTACCCAAAATGTTGACCGAAGTCAAATTTATTCAACTTAATATCAAATTTAGTATTTTTCTCACAGAATTCGTATCTAAGCCTTCCGGCTATGCGCCGGGACTGTGCACGCAAATCGAGGCAACCCCAGATAAGGTTTTCAAGGCCTCGGAAGTACATAATGG
Organism: Nicotiana attenuata; assembly: GCF_001879085.1. Lineage (NCBI taxonomy): Eukaryota > Viridiplantae > Streptophyta > Magnoliopsida > Solanales > Solanaceae > Nicotiana > Nicotiana attenuata. Next base: position 848,938 of record NC_031991.1, on the reverse strand, counting down.
GTAAGAAACAAGTGATGACCCCTTTGGGTCGTCACAGTAATGGAATTTCACGAGTTGCAGTAGCTCCGTTATGTCATTTGGGATGTGTGTTCAAAGTTCCAGATCATTCGGACGAGGTTTGGTAGACTTTTTGATCAAAAATGTGTTTTTAGAGCTTTTGAAAATTTTAAGGTTGAATCCGACGAAAAATTTAAGTTTTGATGTTGTTTTGAGCGTTTCGAAGATTGGAACAAGTTTGAATGATGTTTTAGGATTGGTTGGTGTCACGACCCATTTTCCATAATAGGTCATGATGGCGCCCGACACCATCTGTCAGGCCAGCCAACGCGGAAGTATAATTAAATTCTCATTTTACCCTTACCAAAACCATTATAGTAGATTTTTCCCCCAATTAAAGTCATAAACCAGTAAAGATCAATAAAATGTAACGACAGTTATACAACCCAAAATAACGTCTACTACTGTGTGTGCCAGAACCTGGTGTCACAAGCTACGGGCATCTAGTAGAATATACACAAAATGAATAATGCCCTATCCTACTGTCTGAATTAGGATAGACAGAAACAGCAACAAAAAAAATATAAGGAAGACTTCTTCGGCTGCGGGTCGGCAAGAAGGGAGTGCAGCTCACCGTAGAAGTCCCAGATGCGCTCACTGATATGCACCAGAGTGATGTCCGGATCCACCTGCCTCAAATCCTGTACATTTAAGTACAGAAGTGTGGCATAAGTTCATAAACAATATGTACCCAGTAAGTATCTCGTCTAATCTCGAAGAAGTAGAGACGAGAGGTCGACTCGATACTTACTAAGGTCAATTAATATATATATAAGTATGATGTATTCAAATCATGGAATTTACAAGTGTCAACAGTTTATGGCAAGTGGTATAAGTCAAGAACTTTACAGCATCATGTTTATAATTTATCATATGAGATAATGGCAAAATAAAGCATGTATAGGCTTTTCCACAATTAACATGCGCACATAATACCGAGGCGACGGCCCGATCCAACAGAAATAAACTGTGCACTTGCCGAGGGTCGACGGCGCGCCAATAGATGCATCTATTCATACCAAGGCGATCGGCCCGATCCACAAATAAGGATGAGATATCAAGTTCACACACATGGCACATAAATGGTCAAAAATACTAAATCAAACTTAATTAACTATACAAGTATGCTCCTATCCCCTTTTAAGTCTCTAGTACACGCTAGGTGTTCATAAGAACAATTTAACATAAGAGATATATTTAATAGGCATGTTGTAGGTCCTAAGCTACCCGGACATTTATCATAGTAGTAGCTACGCACGGGCTCTCGTCACCTAACGCGTGCGTAGTCCCCGCATTTAGCAACAAACACTCAAACATTAATCCTAAGGGGACAACTCCCTCTTACGAGGTTAGAAAGGAGACTCACCTCGCTCCGAAGTGCACTTCCGATATCAAGAATAGGCCCAAACCCTCAATTCGTAGACAAACGAGCACCAACTAATTAAAATAAGCAAGAACTAGTCAATAAGAGCTTACAAGGTCAAATTCTAATTGTTTAAGCAATTTCCTAACCATAAATACAAGTTTTCCTAATTTCCGACCCCGGGCCCACATACCCGGATTCCAATATTTTTCGAAGGAAGTTGTTCTCTATCACCTAAGGATCACAAATATGTGATTTCTAGTTCATTTCATGGTAAATTATAGGATTAAATCTTAGTTTTGACTAAACCCTAGGTCTAACTCTAATCTCTTGATTTTACCTAATTTTTAGTGTTAAATCTACCTAATGTTTATGTATTTGAACTAAAAATGAGTGGGGATTACTTACCTTGCAATGATATGTGGAAACTCTCTCTTTGAAACCCCCAAAATCGCCCAAGTGTGTAGTGAGAAATGAGAGAAATGAGTTTGGGTTCGTATTAATGAACCCTTCTGCCCCCAGTGATTTCCGCTTCTGCGGGGTCCGCTTCTACGGATTTCGCTTATGTGGAAGTGAGCCGCTTTTGCGGAAAAGGCCAAGGGGGCCTGGGCCGCTTCTGCGATATAAACCTCGCTTTTGCGAGACCGCTTAAGCGGAAAGGCCACCGCTTCTGCGGTTCTGGGCCTGGGCGGATGGACCGCTTCTGCGGTCAGGGGTCCGCTCCTGCGATTTCCCCTGGGCCTGGCCCCTTCCGCTTCTGCGATAAACGACCGCTTCTGCGGTCTCGCTTCTGCGGTGTAAGAGCCGCAGAAGCGGTTATGACAGAAGCAGCAGATAAGGCTTTTTCCTAAGTTTTCAACTTCATTCGAACCTCTACCATTTGACGCTCGGGGCTCCCGAGCCCCGCCCGAACATACCGACAAGTCTGAAATCACGAGGCGGACCTACTCGAACCCTCGAAACACTCAAAACAACGCTAAATCGAGGAATCAACCCCCAAAACCAAATGAATCAAATCATTGAACTTCAAGTTCTTAATTCTCCTTCAACGGGTCAAAACGCCCTTAAACTACTCGGATTGACACCAAATTTTACGGGTAAGTCTTAGCTGATATTTCGGACTTGTACCGAGTTTTGGAATCGAAATTCGAACCTGATAGCTATGAAAACAATGATTTCTTAGTTAATTTAAATCTTTGAAACTTTAACTTAACAATTTCACAAAAAAATTCATTACTCGGGCTAGGGACCTCGGAATTCGATTCCGGGCATATGCCCAGGTCCCATATTTTCCCGCGGACCTCAGAAATTGCCAAATCACGATTCCGGGTCCGTTTCCCCAAAATATTGACCGAAGTCAAACTTGGCCTTTTTAAAGAAACAACTAGGCTTATTCTTGCTCAAAACTCTTCTAACTTCCGAACCACCCGTCCCCGCAAGTCGTAAATTAGCTAAAGCAAGTGCGAAAAGTATTATTTAAGGGAACGGGGTTTTGAAATGCAAAACGACCAGGTGGGTCGTTACATTCTCCACCTCTTAAACAAACGTTCGTCCTCGAACGGACATAGAAAAGTACCTGGACTGCTGAATAAGTGGGGATATCGGCTCCGCATGTCCTCCTCGGACTCCCAGGTCGCCTCCTCGACCGGCTGGCCCCTCCACTGGACTCTTACTGCAGAAATCCTCTTGGACCTCAACTGGCGGTCCTGTCTATCAACAATGGCAACTGGCTCCTCCTCGTAGCCCAAGCTCTCATCTAACTGTAAGGTACTGAAATCCAACACATGTGAATAGTCGGCATGATACTTCCGGAGCATCGATACATGGAAGACTGGATGAACTCCTGATAAACTGGGAGGTAAAGCAAGCTCATAGGCAACCTCTCCAACTCGCCTCAATACCTCGAAGGGGCCAATAAACCTTGGGCTCAACTTGCCCTTCTTCCGAACCTCATATGCCC
>NC_031991.1:723190-845372 GCF_001879085.1 Nicotiana attenuata | reverse complement strand
TTCTCATGAACCTTCAGCTGACGTGAAGCATATGCAATAACTCGCCCCTCCTGCATCAATACACATCCCAAGCCAACGGGAGAAGCGTCGCAATACACTGTATACATCCCTGAACTGGAAGGCAATACAAGAACTGGTGTCGTAGTCAAAGACGTCTTGAGCTTCTGGAAGCTCTCCTCACAATCATCGGACCAACAGAATGGGGCACCCTTTTGGGTCAATCTGGTCAGAGGTGATGCAATAGATGAAAAGCCCTGCACAAATCGCCGGTAATAACCTGCTAACCCCAAGAAACTCCTGATCTCGGTCACTGAAGTAGGACGTGGCCAACTGTGGACTGCCTCAATCTTCATGGGATCCACCTTAATACCCTCCTCTGACACTACATGCCCCAAGAATGCTACTGACTCCAGCCAAAACTCACACTTAGAGAACTTAGCATAAAGCTGATGCTCTCGCAAGGTCTAAAGCACTACTCTCAAATGCTGCTCGTGCTCCCCCAGGCATCGTGAGTATATCAAGATGTCGTCAATGAAGACGATGACAAAAGAATCAATATAGGGCCTGAACACCCTGTTCATCAAATCCATAAATGCCGTTGGAGCATTAGTCAAGCCAAAGGACATCACCAGAAACTCATAGTGGCCATACATAGTCCTGAATGCAGTTTTCGGAACATCCAAATCCCGAATCTTTAGCTGATGATACCCTGACCTCAAGTCGATCTTAGAGAACACCCGAGCACCCTGCAACTGATCGAACAAATCATCAATACGGGGCAATGGATACTTGTTCTTGATGGTGACTTTGTTCAACTGGCGGTAATCAATGCACATCCGCACAGTCCCATCCTTCTCCTTCACGAATAGCACTGGTGCACCCCAAGGCGATACACTGGGCCTAACAAACCCCTTTGCTAACAACTCCTCCAACTCCTCCAACTGCTCCTTCAGCTCCTTAGGAGCCATACGGTACGGTGGGATAGATATAGGCTGAGTGCCTGGAGCCAAATCAATACAGAAATCAATATCACGGTCCGGAGGCATGCCAGGAAGATCAGAAGGAAAAACATCGACGAACTCTCGGACTACTGGCACTGAATCAATCGTCGGAGACTCTGCGGTGGTGTCTCGCACATAAGCTAGATAAGCCAAACATCCCTTCTCCACCATGCGCTGAGCCTTCAGGAAAGAAATGACCCTACTAGGCGTATCAACTGTGGAACCCTTCCACTCTAATCTCGGCAACCCTGGCATCGCTAGAGAAACAGTCTTGGCATGGCAATCCAGAACGGCGTGATATGGAGATAACCAATCCATGCCCAGAATAACCTCAAAATCGATCATATCGAGCAGCAGGAGATCTGATCTAGTCTCAAGACCACAGAAAGTAACCACACAAGACCGGTAGACCCGGTTTACCACCACAGAATCACCCACAGGAGTGGACACATGAACATGAGCACCCAAAGGCTCAGGAGAAATAGCCAGGAAACGAGAAAACAGATATGATACATAAGAATAAGTGGACCCTGGATCAAATAATACTGATGCATCTCTACCGCTGACGGAGATAATACCTGTGATGACGGCATCTGAGGCCAATATATCCGGCCTGGCTGGAAGGGCATAGAATCTAGCTGGAGCAACGGCTGTCTGGCCTCCACCTGACTGAGGAGTAGCTGGCTGACCTCTCCCTGTCTGGCCTCCACCTCTAGATCGGCCTCTACCACTCTGCCCTCCACCTCTAGGTGGTTGGGCCGCTGGTGCTGGAGTCGTGGGTTGCTGCCCCTACTGTACTGCCTTGCCCCTAAGCCTGGGGCAGTATCTCCTCATGTGGCCTGGGTCACCGCACTCAAAACAACGTGGTGCGGCAACCTGCTGCCCTGACGACTGTCCCTGATGACTCGTAGACCCCGTGGGAGGAGCCTGGATAGCCGGTGGGCGATATGAAGTCTCCGGCATAGCACTGAAGTAGGGACCAGAAGAACTCTGAGGACTTGAATACCCACTGGAAGAACCCTGAATAGCTGGCGGGCGGTAGGAACTCTCTGGCATGGCACTGAAATAGGGGCGTGCTGGAGCACCTCGGGCGGGAGGTGGTGGAGCTGAAGATGGGGGCCTACTGGGCTGACCCCTCCCATACTGACCTCTGCCCCTAGCTGGGGCACCTCTGAACTCTCCAAAGAATCCGGCTCTCTTGTCCTACTATATCTGCTCCCTACCCCTCTGACGATATCCCTCAATCCGGCGAGCAATCTCGACCACAAGCTGGTACTCTGTACCCATCTCCACCTCTCGGGCCATACCCGATCGAATACTGGGCTGCAATCCGGAGACAAACCTCCGCACTCTCTCTGCATCTGTAGGAAGTATCATAAGTGCATGTCGAGATAACTCAGAAAACCTCGCCTCGTAGTCGGTCACAGACATCTGACCCTGCTCAAGGTGCTCAAACTGATACTGCAGCTCTTCCCTCTCAGAGGGAGGAATATAACTGTCCAGGAACAACTGTACGAACTGACCCCAAGTGATGGGAGGAGACCCGGCGGGCCTACCAAGAACATAGGACCGCCACCATCTACGGGCCCTGCCCTCAAGCTGAAAAGTAGTGAAGTCGACTCCATGCGACTCCAATATCCTTATAGAGTGCAGTTTGTCCCTGCACCTGTCGATGAAATCCTAAGCGTCCTCATGACGCTCACCTCCGAAGACTGGAGGGTGAAGTCTGGTCCATCTGTCTAGTAACTTCTGCGGATCGAACTCCACAGCTAGCCTAGGCTGGGGTACCTCTGCAGCAACTGGTTGAACCCCCTCTGCGGGTAGTGCACCCGGAGTCTGATATACCGCGGCTGCCTGACCCGGAGCCAGAGCAGTAGGGGTCTGTGCTCCCCCTCCTGCCTGTGAAGCAGCTGGGTCTGCTGGAAATAAACCAGCCTGAGTCATGGTGTCCATGAACCGGAGCATACGGCCCATGACCTCCTGAAATCCCGGCGCAGTCATGAAATCCGCCGGAGTAGGCGCAGCTGCAGGCGCCTCGCCCTGCTCCACAGTAGTGGGATCCCTCGCAGGGTCTGCTGGTGGTGCATCTGGAATAGCTCTGGGACGCCCTCGTCCCCTACCGCGGGCCAGTTCCCTCCCCCGGCCTCTACCTCGGCCTCTGGCAACGGGGGGAGCAGCTCCTCCCGGGTCCGGAACGTCGGCGGTACGAGTCCTCACCATCTGTGAGAGAATAGAAGAGAAAACTTAGTATACTGACCACTGCACGATGGAAAATGAATAAAGCGTAGTCTTTCCTAACACCCTATAGCCCCTCAAAGATAAATACAGACGTCTCCGTACCGATCTACAAGACTCTATTAGGTTTGCCCGTAACTTGTGAGACCTACGTGAACCTAGTGCTCTGGTACCATGTTGTCACGACCCATTTTCCATAATAGGTCATGATGGCGCCCGACACCATCTGTCAGGCCAGCCAACGCGGAAGTATAATTAAATTCTCATTTTATCCTTACCAAAACCATTATAGTAAATTTTTCCCCCAATTAAAGTCATAAACCAGAAAGATCAATAAAATGTAACGACAGTTATACAACCCAAAATAACGTCTACTACTGTGTATGCCAGAACCAGGTGTCACAAGCTACGGGCATCTAGTAGAATATACACAAAATGAATAATGCCCTATCCTACTGTCTGAATCAGGATAGACAGAAACAACAACAAAAAAAATATAAGGAAGACTTCTTCGGCTGCGGGTCGGCAAGAAGGGAGTGCAGCTCATCGTAGAAGTCCCAGATGCGCTCACTGATATGCACCAGAGTGATGTCCGGATCCACCCGCCTCAAATCCTGTACATTTAAGTACAGAAGTGTAGCATGAGTACATAAACAATATGTACCCAGTAAGTATCCCGTCTAATCTCGAAGAAGTAGAGACGAGAGGTCGACTCGATACTTACTAAGGTCAATTAATATATATATAAGTATGATGTATTCAAATCATGGAATTTACAAGTGTCAACAGTTTATGGCAAGTGGTATAAGTCAAGAACTTTACAGCATCAAGTTTATAATTTATCATATGAGATAATGGCAAAATAAAGCATGTATAGGCTTTTCCACAATTAACATGCGCACATAATACCGAGGCGACGGCCCGATCCAACAGAAATAAACTGTGCACTTGCCGAGGGTCGACGGCGCGCCAATAGATGCATCTATTCATACCAAGGCGATCGGCCCGATCCACAAATAAGGATGAGATATCAAGTTCACACACATGGCACATAAATGGTCAAGAATACTAAATCAAACTTAATTAACTATACAAGTATGCTCCTATCCCCTTTTAAGTCTCTAGTACACGCTAGGTGTTCATAACAACAATTTAACATAAGAGATATATTTAATAGGCATGTTGTAGGTCCTAAGCTACCCGGACATTTATCATAGTAGTAGCTACGCACGGGCTCTCGTCACCTAACGCGTGCGTAGTCCCCGCATTTAGCAACAAACACTCAAACATTAATCCTAAGGGGACAATTCCCTCTTACGAGGTTAGAAAGGAGACTCACCTCGCTCCGAAGTGCACTTCCGATATCAAGAATAGGCCCAAACCCTCAATTCGTAGCCAAACGCGCACCAACTAATTAAAATAATCAAGAACTAGTCAATAAGAGCTTACAAGGTTAAATTCTAATTGTTTAAGCAAGTTCCTAACCATAAATACAAGTTTTCCTAATTTCCGACCCCGGGCCCACATACCCGGATTCCAATATTTTTCGAAGGAAGTTGTTCTCTATCACCTAAGGATCACAAATATGTGATTTCTAGTTCATTTCATGGTAAATTATAGGATTAAATCATAGTTTTGACTAAACCCTAGGTCTAACTCTAATCTCTTGATTTTTACCTAATTTTAGTGTTAAATCTACCTAATGTTCATGTACTTGAACTAAGAGTGGGTGGGAATTACTTACCTTGCAATGATATGTGGAAACTCTCTCTTTGAAACCCCCAAAATCACCCAAGTGTGTAGTGAGAAATGAGAGAAATGAGTTTGGGTTCGTATTAATGAACCCTTCTGCCCCCAGTGATTTCCGCTTCTGCGGCAGGAATCCCGCTTCTGCGGGTTCCGCTTCTGTGGAAGTGAGCCGCTTTTGCGGAAAAGGCCAAGGGGGCCTGGGCCGCTTCTGCGATATAAACCTCACTTCTGCGAGACCGCTTAAGCGAAAAGGCCACCGCTTCTGCGGTTCTGGGCCTGGGCGGATGGACCGCTTCTGCGGTCAGGGGTCCGCTCCTGCGGTTTCCCCTGGGCCTGGGCCCTTCCGCTTCTGCGATAAACGAACGCTTCTGCGGTCCAAGAGCCGCAGAAGCAGTTATTACAGAAGCGGCAGATAAGGCTTTTTCCTAAGTTTTCAACTTCACTCGAACCTCGACCATTTGACGCTCGGGGCTCCCGAGCCCCGCCCGAACATACCGACAAGTCTGAAATCACGAGGCGGACCTACTCGAACCCTCGAAACACTCAAAACAATGCTAAATCGAGGAATCAACCCCCAAAACCAAATGAATCAATTCATTGAACTTCAAGTTCTTAATTCTCCTTCAACGGGTCAAAACGCCCTTAAACTACTCGGATGGACACCAAATTTTACAGGTAGGTCTTAACTGATATTTCGGACTTGTACCGAGTTTCGGAATCGAAATCCGAACCCGATACCTATGAAAACAATGATTTCTTAGTTTATTTAAATCTTTGAAACTTTAACTTAACAATTTCACGAAAAAAATTCATTACTCGGGCTAGGGACCTCGGAATTCGATTCCGGGCATATGCCCAGGTCCCATATTTTCCTGCGGACCCTCAAAAATTGCCAAATCACGATTCTGGGTCTGTTTCCCCAAAATGTTGACCGAAGTCAAACTTGGCCTTTTTAAAGAAACTTAAAGAAACAACTAGGCTTATTCTTGCTCAAAACTCTTCTAACTTCCGAACCACCCGTCCTCGCAAGTCGTAAATTAGCTAAAGCAAGTGCGGAAAGTATTATTTAAGGGAACGGGGTTTGGAAATGCAAAACGACCAGGCGGGTCGTTACAGTTGACATGTTTGGTTGAGGTCCCCACTACAACAAAAAAAGCTTTTAGTGGCAAAAGATATGCCCTTTAGCGGCAATAACAATTGCCGCAAAAACTATTATCGGCAATTGTTTATTTGCCGCTGCTTCCGGTGTCGCTAAAGGCTTTAGCGGCAATAAATAAGAAAGTTGGTAAAGACCCAAATTATTGTCGCTAAAAGGTCTGACAATTAACAGCAATTATCCGCCGGCAATTGAAGTGGCCGCTAAAAGTGGCTAAGGAATATCTTAGTTCATACATTTAGGGGCAATTGCTATTGCCGGTAAAGATAACTTGCTGCCGGAAATGGTGACTTCTTTTATTATCAATTTTTGTTACGGCTAACATACATCCAATTTATTGCCAGTAAAAGTTTAATAACATTTTTTATGGCTTCAAATCATAAAATAAATACACTGCCTTTACTCATGCTATAAAAAATGATACTTTATTACATCCACAAACAAAAATGACGAAATCCTTAACGTTAGAGTTTCGACACCGTAAAATAAATAGTATACAGCTTGAATCAGTAATTTAATCTAGTCTTTCATCACCAACTTGGTCACCCCACTCTGCTTTCCACACCCCTTATTCGTAAATCCACAAGATCCATAGCCCGCAAAGGTATACCTGAAACACCGAAGAATGAATTTGTTAAATCTAGTTCATTATGTCTCGAGAACAAATTAACAAATTTGGTAGCCCCTCATTCAGTTCATCAGATGTATTATCTCTTACCTCCATTTTAATATATACTCAGGTAATGTTCCAATGCACCAAAATCTTGACTGACTAGCCTACCAAAGCATATCAATGTTGGATCCATATTCATGCCTACCCCAACGAGACTCCTTCAGTGGATTCGTGGCAAAAGTTTTCTAGAATATAGAAAGAAGCCACTAAATATTTTAGTTTAGTAGAATAATTAACTTCACTCCTAGAATGTTCAAACAGTTAAAGTAAACACATGAAATATTTTAGATATACTTAAACCACTTCATTGAAACATCAACTACCTTAGCAACTTTCTGATAAAAATTTACGTATAAATTTCACTCTTCAGTGCTGTAAACGTCACCGATTTTTGAGATTCATTTTCTTTAACGGCATATTACAGTAAGGAATAATAATTAGTAGGGTTTGTTCATGTTAAAACTTTAATATTTTTAGTATTAGAAGACTCTTGGCATTTTTAATAATGGGTAAGAATATACTTTCTTTCTCCTTTTAATAATTTTGATATATTAATTAACAAAGTAAATACAGTGAAGCATATTTTAGCTTTTATAAATACTAGATTTAAATAACTTACCATGAAAGATGTAACTTTGAATAAACATATGGCATATACTCCAGTCATTCATTTCTAACAATTTTAAATTTGTACATAAGCTTAATAACCAATTGACAAAAGGTTAGTACCTGAATTTGAAGTTTGGACAGTTCAGCAGCTAGAAATGCAAAATCCAAAAAATAGTCAGCCCATGACATCACCTACACTCACGAAATCCTTTTCTTTACCTCTTTTTTCAAAATAAAAAAAATTAGGCAACTTTGGAACTGAACTAGCTAGAAGTGAAATTAAAATGAATGTTAAAAATGGAATTTGATGCAAAGCAAAGTCAATATACCTGCAATCAAATTACTTACACCAACCATTTGAACATAATATAGTTGAAAAACCATCTTCTATGTCACGAACCATTTTCATAATAGGTTGCGAGGGCGCCCGGCACCGTTGCCAGGCAAGCCATTGCGGAACATTTCTAACATCTTATGTTGATTTTATTAGGATTTAAGTGAAATAACCATTCCAATTTGGATTTAGGACTAAAAGAGATAGATACTGTAGGTAACATAATATTACAAATCCAAAAGAATAAGTCTACTAATGCGTGTGTGTGACAAGACCTGGTGTCACAAGTACGGGCATCTAGTAGAATATACAAAAGATCATCTATATCCTACTGTCTGAGATAAAGAAAGATAGCAAAAGGTAAAGGAAGACTCCATCCGGCTGCTGAGCGGCATAGGAAGGGAAGCAGCTCACCGTGGAAGTCTCTGCCACAAACTCAAGGGCGCGCACCAGATTGGTAACCAGATGTATCAGCCTCAGATCCTGTACAATTAAGTACAGAAGAGTAGTATGAGTACATAAACAATATGTACCCAGTAAGTATCCCGTCTAATCTCGAAGAAGTAGAGACGAGAGGTCGACTTGATACCTACTAGGGTCAAGATAATAGAATAATAATGTGCTATATAAAGCATGAAGATTTTCATTAAACAACAAGTTACGATGAAAAGCCATAATCATGTCCTTGACCATATTTCAGTTACTATTTTCCCTTTTACATACTTAGCAAGTAATCATGTCATGTCTAAGCTTTGGCATATATATATCATGCGCAATCATGCCGAGGTCGACGGCCCGCTCCAACGAAAAATAAATTGTGCACTGCAGAGGGTCGAACGGCCCGTACCGTAGATGCATCTATTTTCACCGAGGCGATCGGCCCGATCCATAATTAACAAGAAAACATCAAGAATGCACACAAGGCTCATTTATATACAAGGAAACTTTTACAAAGGTTCAACAAGTTCATATGTTCACCTTTCATTTCTCTCAAGTCTCTAGCATATCATCAATGATCATATTGGCAATTTAAAATAAAGATAACTCCAAATTAGGCATGATGTGGGTCCTAAACTACCCAAGCAATTATCATCATAGTAGCTATGCACGGACTCTCGTCACCTAGTACGTACATAGCCCCCGCATTTAGCAGCAAATTCTCATTTATTAATCCTATGGGGACAATTCCCTCTTACAAGGTTAGAAAGGAGACTCACATCGCTCCAAAGCGCACTTCCAATATCAAAAACAAGTCCAAGCCCTCAAGTAGGAGCCAAACGATCACAAACTAGTTAAAGGAAGTAAGAACTAGTCAATATAAGTTTACAAGATCGAATTCTAGCTATTTAAGCCATTTTCCAACCCTTTTCACAAGTTTCCTAAATTCCGACCCCGGGCCCACGTACCCGGATTCCGAGATTTTTTGAAGGAAGTTGTTCTCTACAACCTAAGGATCAATAATATATCATTTCTAGTTCATTACATAGCAAATTACATGCTTAAATCTTAGTTTTATTAAAACCCTAGGTCTAGCTCTAACCCTTGATTTTTACTTAGTTTTTAGTGTTTAATCTACCTAATGTTCATGTAATTAAACTAAGAATGGAGGGAGATTACTTACCTTACAATACTATGTTGAAATCCTCTCTTTAGAAGCACCCAAATCGCCCAAGTGTGGAGTAGTGAGTGAAATAAATGACCTTGAGCTCGAATTAAAAGAGCTCACTGCCCAGCGGTTTCCGCTTCTGCGGTTTGGGGACCGCATTTGCGGTCCCGCTCCTGCGGAAAGGAGGCCGCATCTGCGGCTCTGGGCTTTAAGCTACTGGACCGCTTCTGCGGTCTGAAGGGCGCCTCTGCAGAACCGCTTCTGCGGTTTTGGCCCAATTTGGCTGGACCACTTCTGCGGTCTAGTTTCCGCTTAAGCGGAACCGCTTCTGCGATTTCTGGACCGCTTCTGCGGTTTTCCCTGGGCCTGCCCTTGGCCGCTTCTGCGACCTATTGGCTACATCTGCGGTCCCGCTTCTGCGGTCCTAGAACCGCAGATGCGGTTATGACAGAAGCAGCAGTTCAGCCTTTTCTTCCATTTTTAACTTCACTCGAGCCTCGATCGTTTGACACTCAGGGCTCCCGAGCCCCGCCCGAACATACCGACAAGTCTGATATCACGAGGCGGACCTACTCGAACCCTCGGATCACTCAAAACAACGCTAAATCTAGGAATCACGTCCTAAAACCAAATGAATCAAACTATTGAACTTCAGGTTCTTAATTCTCTTCTAACGGGTCAAAACGCCCTTAAACTACTCGGATTGACACCAAATTTTACGGGTAAGTCCTAACTGATATTTCGGACCTGTACCAAGTTTTAGAACCAAAATCCGAGCCCGGTACCTAGGAAATCAATGAATACTTAGTTTCTTTAATTCTTTAAAACTTCAATTTAACAATTTCACATAAAAATTCATTACTCGGGCTAGGGACCTCGGAATTCGATTCCGGACATACGCCTAGGTCCCATATTTTCCCACGGACCCTCCGGGACCGTCAAATCACGAATCCGGGTCCGTTTCCCAAGAAAGTTGACCGAAGTCAAACTTGGCCGTTTAAGAAAATCTTAAAGAGCAAATGGACATATTCTACTCAAAACTCTTTCAACTCCCGAGCCAACCGTCCCCGCAAGTTATAAATTAGCTAACACAAGCGCGGGAAGTTTTATTTAAGGGAACGGGGTTCTAAAATGCAAAAAGACAGGTCGGGTCATTACATTCTCCACCTCTTAAACAAACGTTCGTCCTCGAACGGACATAGAAAAGTACCTGGACTGCTGAATAAGTGGGGATATCTGCGTCGCATGTCCTCCTCGGACTCCCAGGTCGCCTCCTCAACCGGTTGGCCCCTCCACTGGATCCTCACCGCAGAAATCCTCTTGGACCTCAACTGGCGATCCTGTCTATCAATAATGGCAACTAGCTCCTCCTCGTAGCCCAAGGTCTCATTTAACTGAATGGTACTGAAGTCCAACACATGTGATAGGTCGGCATGATACTTCCGAAGAATCGATACATGAAAAACTGGATGAACTCCCGATAGACTGGGAGGTAAAGCAAGCTCATTGGCAACCTCTCCAACTCGCCTCAACACCTCAAAGGGGCCAATAAACCTTGGGCTTAGCTTGCCCTTCTTCCCGAACCTCATAATGTCCTTCATCGGCGAGACTTTCAAGAGAACCTTCTCGCCAATCATGAATGATACATCACGCGCCTTCTGATCCGCGTAACTCTTCTGTCTGGACTGAGCTGTGCGGAGCCTCTCCTGATCAACTTTACCTTATCCAAGGCATCCTATACCAAATCTGTACCAAGTAACTTAGCCTCACCAGGCTCAAACCACCCGATAGGAGAACGACAACGTCGACCATATAAAGCCTCATACGAGGCCATCTCTATGCTGGACTGATAGTTGTTGTTGTATGCAAACTCTGCTAAAGGCAAGAACTGATCCCACTGCCCTCCAAAGTCAATCACACATGCTCTAAGCATTTCCTCTAATCTCTGAAATGTCCGCTCCGACTGCCCGTCAGTCTGAGGATGGAATGTCGTGCTAAGCTCTACGCGGGTCCCCAACTCACTCTGAACAGCTCTCCAGAAATGGGAAGTGAACTGAGGGCCTCTGTCTGATGTGGAAACCGGCACACCGTGCAACCTAACTATCTCCCGAATATAAATCTGGGCATATCTCTCCGCTGTATAAGTAGTCGCCATTGGAATGAAGTGGGCCGACTTGGTCAACCTATCCAAAATGACCCATACTGAATCAACCTTCCGCAAGGTCCGCAGCAACCCAACTACGAAATCCATGGTGATGCGCTCCCACTTCCACTCCGGAATGGGCATCTGCTGAAGTAGACCACCTGGCCTCTGATGCTCATACTTGACCTGCTGGCAATTCAAACGTCTAGCTACATACTCCACGATATCTTTCTTTATCCTGCGCCACCAGTAATGCGGCCTCAAGTCACGATACATCTTTGTGGCACCCGGATGAATGGAGTACCTCGAACTGTGGGCCTCCTCTAGAATCCTCTCTCTCAAGCCATCAACATTAGGAACACATAGACGGCCCTGAAGCCGTAACACACCATACTCGCCAATACAAACCTCCTTGGCACCTCCCTGAAGTACCGTCTCTCTGAGGACTACCAAATGTGGATCATCGAACTGCCGGGCCTTGATCTGCCCCAATAACGAAGACTGAGCGACCACACACGCTAGAACTCGGCTGGGCTCTGAAATATCCAACCTCACAAGTTTGTTAGCCAAGGACTGAATGTCCAGGGCTAGTGGCCTCTCCTCTGCTGGAATGAATGCTAGGCTACCCATACTCTCCGACTTTCTGCTCAAGGCATCCGCGACCACATTCGCCTTGCCCGGATGATAAAGAATGGTAATTTCATAATCCTTTAGTAACTCAAGCCACTTGCGCTGCCTCAAATTAAGATCCCTCTGCTTGAACAAATGCTGCAAGCTGCGATGGTCGGTATAAACCTCACATGACACTCCATACAAATAATGCCTCCATATCTTAAGGGCATGAACAATCGCCGCCAACTCTAGATCGTGCATAGGATAATTCTTCTCATGGACCTTCAGCTGACGTGAAGCATATGCAATAACTCGTCCCTCCTGCATCAATACACATCCCAAGCCAACGCGGGAAGCATCGCAATATACCGTATACATCCCTGAACCGGAAGGCAATACCAGAACTGGTGCCGTAGTCAAAGCTGTCTTGAGCTTCTAGAAGCTCTCCTCACAATCATCGGACCAACGAAATGGAGCACCCTTTTGGGTCAATTTGGTCAGAGGTGATGCAATAGATGAAAAGCCCTGCACAAATCGCCGATAATAACCTGCTAACCCCAGGAAACTCCTGATCTCGGTCACTGAAGTAGGACGTGGCCAACTCTGAACTGCCTCAATCTTCTTGGGATCCAATTTAATACCCTCTCCTGACACTACATGCCCCAAGAATGCCACTGACTCTAGCCAAAACTCACACTTGGAGAACTTAGCATATAGCTTCTGCTCTCGCAAGGTCTGAAGCAGTACTCTCAAATGTTGCTCGTGCTCCCCCAGGCTACGTGAGTATATCAAGATGTCGTCAATGAAGACGATAACAAAGGAATCAATATAAGGCCTGAATACCCTGTTCATCAAATCCATAAATGCCGCTGGAGCATTAGTCAAGCCAAATGACATTACCAGGAACTCATAGTGGCCATATCTAGTCCTGAATGCAGTCTTTGGAACATCTGAGTCCTGAATCTTACGCTGATGATACACTAACCTCAAGTCAATCTTAGAGAACACCCTAGCACCCTGTAGCTGGTCAAGCAAATCATCAATACGGGGCAATGGATACTTGTTCTTGATGGTGACTTTGTTCAACTGGCGGTAATCAATGCACATCCGCATAGTCCCATCCTTCTTCTTCACAAATAGCACTGGCGCACCCCAAGGCGATACACTGGGCCTAACAAACCCCTTTGCTAACAACTCCTATAGCTACTCCTTCAACTCCTTAGGAGCCATACGGTATGGGGGAATAGATATAGGCTGGGTGCCTGGAGCCAAATCAATACAGAAATCAATATCATGATCCGGAGGCATGCCAGGAAGATCAGAAGGAAAAACATCGGCGAACTCTCGGACTACTGGCACTGAATCAATCGTCGGAGACTCTACAGTGGTGTCTCGAACATAGGCTAAATAGGCCAAAAACCCTTTCTCAACCATGCGCTGAGCCTTTAGGAAGGAAATAACCCTGCTAGGCGTATCAACTGTGGAACCCTTCCACTCTAACCTCGGCAATCCTGGCATCGCTAGTGAAACAGTCTTGGCATGGCAATCTAGGATGGCGTGATATGGAGATAACCAATTCATGCCCAGGATGACCTCGAAATCGATCATGTCAAGCAACAGAAGATTCGCACTAGTCTCGAAACCACAGAAAGTAACAACACAAGACCGGTAGATGCGATCCACAACCACAGAATCACCCACAGGAGTGGACACATTAATAGGAACACCCAAAGGCATTGGAGTTGGATGTTGAATCTTAACCTATTATTTTTGGGCTAGTTGATTGTAAATTGAAATATGAGCTATAAAATTAAAAAGTAGGGAGCCCACTTGTTCTTATGTGAAATTTTCCCTTTAAAAGCAGCATACATTTGTGTTAATTCATTTGTTAATTTACATATTAAATTTATGAAATTTATTTAGGCTATATACTTATACATAATATTAGTTTATACTACCAATTATGCTTATTTAAAATACGTTCCATCTAATTAAGAAAAGACCCAAAGGAGTATTAAAATAATAAATATATATTAAAATAAAATTAAAATACATAAATTTCATCTTTAAAATAATATAACAAAAGCAAAACGTTTAAATAACTAATAATCATATATCTGAGAAAGAAAACTTATAAAAATGAAATACAAACATTTTGATTAGCGGGAAAAAAGAAGAAAAAAGATCGGCGCCTCTTGCTTATGTAGGAATTTAGAAAAAACCCTTCTCGTATTCACCGTCTAATATTCTACAATGTATCTATTTATATAAGTATTCAATAAATAAAAAATACAAGCAACAACTATACTAGTTACAAGTGTCTAGTTTTTTATTTGTTGTCCTAGTCATAAGTGCACAAAATCTGTACATATATTACATAGTTGTAAAGTGCATTTGGATATGAATATGCTGGAAGGATTAAGTGCCTTTCAGCGGTATCCAATTATGCTACAAAGAATGGACCAGATCTATAATAATAGGACTAGACTTGTGTTTATATTGGACCTTCACTTTGTTGTTCTGTATAGTGGCCCAGTTGGCCTAGAACTTTGTTATATCCAATACATTTGGGTCTTCAGCTGAATACTTGTTGGGTCTTGTTATTTGGCAGACTTATTGCACACAGTACTTGTCTCTCTCTTTCTTCTTCTTCTTCGACTGTATCGTCTCCTTCATATCCAAAATTGGGTTTAGGGTTCTTTTCTACACGATTCTAGTCCAACATTCCAACACCCCCCTCAAGTTGGAGGGATGAGAAATCAACCCCAAGTTGGAGAAGATCGCACTGTGTAGAGGTCTAGAAAGAGGTTTGGTGAAGACATCGGCTAGCTGGGATTTTGACGGAACATAGGATAAGGAGATAAGTACGACGAGGTACTGTTGATGGACGAAGTGACAATCGATTTTCACGTGTTTTGTTCGTTCGTGGAAGACAAGGTTTTTGCTATGTGAATAGCGGCCTGGCTATCTGAATGTAGAGAAACTAGTAAGCAGGGGGAAAACGAGATATCTGTGAGAAGGCGTACAAGCTATGTTATTCAGCAACGACCTTCTTCATAGAACGGTACTCAGCCTCGGCAGAAGAGAGTGAGATTGATGATTGTTTCTTGGATTTCCATGAAATAGGAGAGCCGCCGAGATTGATATAGAATCCACTGACTGAATGACGAGATTCCGGACAAGGCTCCCAATCCGAGTCGCAAAAAGCCATTAATGAAAAAGAGGGATCTGATTTCATAAAGAGCCCAACTCCAGGTGAAGATAACAGATATCGTAGACAATGTAGCTCGGCATCAAAATGAGGTCGACGTGGGCTTTGCATATATTGGCTCCGATGCTGAACTGCAAATGAGAGGTCAGGGCGAGTATGGGTTAAAAATTGAGTTTGCCCAAGAGTGGCTTGTAGATGGTTGGATCGTGAAGAGGTTCACCAACATCGGCTCGAAGCTTGCAACTAGGATCTAGCGGAGAGGAAGCTGGCCATGAACCAAGAATACCAAACTCAGAAAGAAGCTCTAAGGTGAACTTTCTTTGACTGATAATTGGTCCCTGTTTTTCTCGTATTATTTCCATTCCGAGAAAATAATTAGCTTCTCCAAGATCTTTAATTTTGAATTTGGAATTGAGGAAATCTTTAAGATTAGAAAGTTCTGTAAGGTCGTCACCCGTGAGAAGTATGTCTTCGACATAAACAGCAATAATAGAAATTCCAGAAGTTATCTTTTGAAAAATAAGGAATAGTCGTTAAGAGAGTGGGAATAGCCTTTGAAATTGAGTGCACCAGTGAGTCTTGCGTACCACTGTCGTGAAGCCCGTTTGAGTCAATATAATGACTTTTTTAATCTGCACACATGATTAGTAGAAGGTGAAACCATACCTGGTGGAAATCTCATGTATACTTCTTCCTGTAGATCGCGATGAAGAAAAGCGTTATTGACATCTAATTGAAATAATTTCCAATGCATTTTGACTACAACAGCTAAAATGCATCTAACAATAGTCATTTTCACCATTGGACTAAAAGTCTCATTGTAGTCTATTCCTTCCCTTTGTATGTCTCCTCGTATAACTAGTCTAGTTTTGAACCTTTCAATACTTCCATCGGATATATATTTAACTTTATAGATCAATTTACAAGGTAAAGGTTTCTTGCCTCTTGGTAGTTCAACCACTTCCCAGGTTTGGTTGGTCTCCAAGGCTTGAAGTTCTTTTGCCATTGCGTCCTGCCAACTAGGATGTAAACTGCTTAAGAGAAACTTGTAGGTTCAATGATATGAGAGATAGAGTTTAGAAGAGATTGATTGGATGGAGAGAGGTCAGTGAAAGTCATAGTAGTAGGTGAGACTGGTGTTGCAAAGCAAAAACTGGTTAGATCAGTCAAATATACAGCATTGCATACATAATCTGCCAGATAAGATGGTGGATTGTGTTCCCTAGTAGATCTCCTTAGTTCAGGTTGAAGAGGAATAAAAGATGGAGATGGATTGAACCTCAATGTAGGAGATGAGGTAGGAGCTGTTCTAGGTGATGTTATGGATAGAGGGAGAGGAGGATTAAGATCTGATTCTGAAGAAGGTTGGTTATCAGACTGAGGGAAAGGATGAGTTTGGTCTTATGCAGTGGAAAATTCCTTAGGAAAAATGGAAGGTTCAGGTGAAGGAGAGGAAAAAGAGAATATATCCTTATAGAAAACTACATCTCTAGAGATAAAAATGGTTTTAGATTGAGGATCCAACAGTTTATATCCTTTCTTCCCAAAAGGATATCCTATAAAAATACACTTGACTGATCTAAATTCAATTTTTGACCTGTGATGAGGTAGAGTAGAGGCATAACACAGACAACCAAAACATCTTAGAAAAGCATAAGCTAGAACTTTCCCAAAAAGAATTTCAAAAGGTGTTTTAAAATCAAGAACTCTAGAGGGAAAACAATTTATTAAAAAAGTAGCAATTAACAAACAATCACCCCAATACATAGTGGGGAGATTAGATTGGAATAATAGAGCCCTACATGTTTCTAGAAGATGTTTATGTTTTCGTTCGACCGCTCCATTTTGTTGTGGTGTAGAAAAATAAGAGGTTTGATGAATGATTTCATTAGAAGACAAAAAACTTGAAAGAATGGATCCTGAACCTAATTCCAAAGCATTATCTGAACGAATGATTTTAACTTTAGCTGCAAACTGTCTTTCTACCATTGCTAGAAAGGATTTCAAAACTGAAAAATCATTGTTTTTTGTTCTTAAAAGATAAGTCCAAGTTTCCCTACTATAGTCATCGACTATGGTCAAGAAATATCTATAACCATCATGAGTTGGGATCTTGTAAGGTCCCCAATTTTCGACATGAGTTAGTTGAAAAATTAAATTTGTGTTGATATTGCTTGACTGAAAAGGCAATTTTGCCTGCCTAGCTTGAGAACATATATCACAAGGATGATTAAACTTGAGAAGAGAAGGAAATTGAAAACTGGTTATATTTTGTATACTGGACAGAGGCATATGCCCCAACCTTTTGTGCCACAGGCTTACATTAGAGTTGACCCTAGCAGAACAAGAAATTAAATGAATCTTGATGTTGTTACAAGCTGAATAAAACTGAAAAACTGATTGATTTCCATAAACTAGTCCAAAACATAGAGAAGCTAGATTAAGAAGATATAGACCTTCCTTGACTTCACCAACTACCACTGACCTCTTCAGTGAAGGGCCTTGCAAGAATGTACCAAAAGAAGAGAAGATCAAGGTACAAGTGAGTTGTTTAGTGAGTTTATGAACTGAACCTGAAATCTGGAACATATAACATATTGTTTAGGATTAAATCTGGCAGAACATGCACATTACCAACTTGATTGACCATAACTTTGTATGAATTTGGGAGATTCACGTATAAAGATTTTCTTAGAGGTTTCACATTTAATAAAATGGAATAATCAAAAGTCATATGTCATGAAGCTCCTGAATATATTATCCAGGAGGTAGAATTCATGTAAGGAAGACAAGAAAAACAATATAGCTTAGGGGTACTGATTATTTTACCAGCACAATTGGCACTAGCATTTGCATTAGAAAACTGCTCACCCTGTTGGCCAACCTTCACCTGTTGAAGAAGTTGGTAAAGCTGACTGAATTGCTCTTGAGTGATGACTTTCCCTACTGCATTTCCTTACATTGTGTTGACTGATTGACGTGTGTTTTCTTCATGTATGAGTGCTTCATTGATGTGAGGTCCTCCTTGATACCTTTTGGATTTGGTAAACTTGAAAGTGTAGGCAAAACCAATGATTCTATAGCATTTATCAATGGAATGTCCGGTGGTCTTGCAATAGTTGCACACCGGGTTATTCTTCTTTCCTTCAAGATTTGCTTTCAACTTTCCTTCTCCATTAGCATATTTCTAAAAATAGGTTGGTTGACTTTGTGTCAGAAAAATAGTCTCAACTGGGTTTTGTGCAACATGAATTTTTCTTTGCTTCTCATCTTGAATAAGAAGAGAATAGGCTTGATTGATACTTCGAAGAGGGGTAAGCATCAAAATATTACTCCTTACAGCTGAGTATGCATCATTAAGCCCCATGAGAAATTGGATTAGCCTACCATCTTGAAAGGACTTTAAAGCTCTTGACTTTCCTCTACAATTACATTCACAGGTGCAATGCACACAATTATTCAAGGTATCTAACACATCCCAAATATTTTTTACCTTTGTATAGTATCCTGTTATATCAGAGGTACCTTGCACTAGGTCACCCAACTCCTTTTGCAACTGATAAAGTTGAGCACCATTGCATTATCCGATTCTAACTTCAAGTTCTTTCCAAATTGCATTTGCAGTTTTTGAATAAAGGACACTTTCAGCTATGTCCTTAGATAGAGAATACAAGATCCACGATATAACCATATCATTGCAACGATTCCACTGCTTGAAGCCAGTGGAAGAAGCATCAGGTTCAGAATATGTTCCATCAATAAAACCAAACTTATTCTTGGCAGAGAATGCAATGACTATGGCTCTATGCCATCCTCCATATCCCTTCCCATCAAATGTTGATGGATGAAGGTAATAAAGGTGAGTGGAATCCACCACATCTGGTTGAGTGACTATGCGAGCTGCAGAAACATTTGAAGAATTATCCGTGGAATTTGGTGCCATTTCAAAGAGGAAGAGAAGACTGAAAAAATATAGGTTGGGTTTCAGATAGCTACTGCTCTGATACCATGTAGGAATTTAGAAAGAATGCTCTCTTATTCACCGTTTAATATTCTGTACAATGTATCTATTTATACAAGTATTCAATAAATAAAAAATACAAGCTACAGCTATAATTGTTACAAGTGTCTAATTCTTTATTTGTTGTCCTAGTCATAAGTGCACATAATGTGTACAGATATTACATAGTTGTAAAGTGCATTTGGATATGAATATGCTGGAAGGATTAAGTGCCTTTCAGCTGTATCCAATTATACTACAAAGAATGGACCGGATCTGTAACAATAGGACTAGACTTGTGTTTCTATTGGGCCTTCACTTTGTTGTTCTGTATATTGGCCTAGTTGGCCCAAAACTTTGTTATATCCAATACATTTGGGTCTTCAGCTGAATACTTGTTGGGTCTTGTTATCTGGCAGACCTATTGCACACAGTACCCGTCTCTCTCTTTCTTCTTCTTCGACTGTATCGTCTCCTTCATATCCAAAATTGGGTTTAGGGTTCTTTGGTACACGATTCCGGTCCAACATTCCAACAGCTTAATGTTGGCAGCCAGAAATTCTTTTACTTTTCAACAACAGTTTTCTACTTGTTTGGTAGAGCCTTTAAAATTACTTCCTCCGGTCCACAATGAGTGACCAATTTACTTTTTTATTTTGGTCCAAATAAGTATCCATTTATATAATCAAGAAAAAATTCAATTTATTTTTACAAAATTACCCTTATGTATATATTCCTAAAAAGTTTTCTTACTCCTCACATTAAATATTTAATTAAGAGTAGTTTAGTCATACTAGGTATTTTTGTATAGAATTTAGTATTTTTTTAATGGGCGTGCCCAAAGCAAATTGGTCACTTATTGTGGACCGGGGGAGTAATCTCCTATAACTAATTAATCTCACCCATATCCCCAGGTAAAAGAATAGTCGATTGGGATTCATAGGTAATAAATTACAAGAATTAATGCCAAACGCTGTTTGTTTCACATTCTTTTTATTTCCACATGAATAAACACTACTATTGAGATTAGTAGTTCGTGGGCACGTGCAAAGCACGTGTATCTCATATAATTAGTACAAAATTGATAAAATTGTATTACTATGTACATGGATGGTAGACACTTTGAATCATGATTGCATTTAAAAGAAAAGAATTTCACTTAAAAATCATATCAATCTGAATATTAAGCTAAGAAAAATAGAAGAAGAAGATAAATATAAGAACAATAAATGTTAGCTCTAAAAATTTCTTTTTCCGTTCACTTTTAGTTGTCCACTTTTGACTTTGTACTCCCTTTAAGAAAAATAAATGAAGTATGTATTTTACACCTTTACCCATAATAATGATAGCTGTCACGACCCCAACCGGCCCGGTCGTGATGGCGCCTCTCGTAAAGACAAGGCCAGCCGACACAACACTCACATTAACCCTTTAATCATTAAGAGTCATTTATAAGCGTTTAATTAAACAATGTTTCATAATAAAACTCTGAAATAACAGTGCGGAATAAGAATACAGGCCCGACATCGGGGTGTCACTAGTCATAAGCATCTATCAAGGTCTGAGTACAACAAAAGTCTAAAAATGTACTAAATACAGTAACAGCAATGAGAGGAAGGAAGCGGTGGCGCGAACGTCATGCAGCCATCTTGCTAATTCCGATGACTCCGCGTCTGAGCAATCAACACCCGCTACCGGGTTCCGATATATCTGAATCTGCACAAGAGGTGCAGGGAGTAATGTGAGTACTCCAACCCAGTAAGTAATAAGAGTAAATAAAGACTGAGCAATAGGAAACAATGAATCCACATTTTTACATTAGGCTCAATAAGCACATAAGGCTTTCAAATCATAATACGAGTCAATTGTCTCATTTTATTCAGCTTTTTGGTAAAAATCATTTAAAATACCTTCCAGCAATTTCAGTAGGGGTTCAATACCATTTGAAATAAAAGATGGAAACTATAATCGGCCCCTCGGGCAAAACCGTAATCATAACACCTCATAACTTGAAAATCTCAGTGGAAATAACCAATGCCAAATCAGTGATTAAATTCTGAACATCTCATAAACCCCAGTTTAAATAAAAGTTATTTTTAAAACATTTGTTCAACATTTAGACAGAGGCTCAATATAAAAATGAGTGAAAACAGTCAATAAATCGACATATTCGATAGAAACTCACTTTAAAGAGGAGTGAAATCAATAAGTTCATAAACAGGCCTCTCAGGCAAAGCATCACTCATATGCATGTAAATATCTATCGCCCCTCGGGCTGGCCTCTCAGTCACTCGTGACTCAACTCTTACCAATCGGTACTCACACTCAGCATTCACACTCAATAAGTACCATATAGTAACCACCGCGGCGTGCAGCCCGATCCATATCGCTGCGGTGTGCAGCCCGATCCATATATATAGTCGATTGCGCTCACTGGGGGTGTGCCGTCTCCGGAGGGGATCTTACAGCCCAAGCGCTATATCGCTGCGGTGTGCAGCCCGATCCAACATATCGCTGCGGCGTGCAGCCCGATCCATATAAGTATCGCTGCGGCGTGCAGCCCGATCCATATACATATATATATATATATATACATTGTTGTGGCGTGCAGCCCGATCCATAGATATATAATCCTCAAAACTAGGCCCTCGACCTCTCTCAGTCATTATCCTCACCATCAGACTCTCAGTCCATCTCAGTCATCAATCTCACAATCAGACCCTCGGTCTATATCAGTCATCATCTCATGATCACTCTCGGACCATCAGTAAAACAGGGAACTCAGCCCAAAACAGTTTCCTCATTTTTAAGAATATAGTGATAAAGCTAGATTTAAGCAATAAATAGGTAAAACATGACTGAGGATGTGCTTTCAAACAAATAGAGTGAGGAAAACAGTAAAAATGCCCCTAAGGGTCTCAACAAGTCGGCACAAGGCCCCAAACATGGCATACATCCCAAAACATTATAATATCAAACAATTAACTATCAAATGCGCATTTAAATTAATCATTCGGGATGGACTAAGTCACAATTCCCAGCGGTGCTCTACCCCATGCTCGTCATCTAGCGTGTAAGTCACCTCAACATAGAACAACGATGTGTAATCCGGGGTTTCAAACCCTTAGGACAGTATTTACAATCATTACTTACCTCAATCCGAGTAAAATCCTACTCCGAAATGTCATTGCCCATTGAATCGGCCTCCAATCGACCCGAATCTAGTCACAATTAATTCAATTCAGTCAATACTAATTATAGGAATTAATTCCATATGAAAATACTAATTTTCCAACAAAATCCAAAATTTAACTCAAAATTGCCTGTGGGGCCCACGTCTCGAAATTCGACGAAACTCACAAAATCCGACAATCCATTCAACCACGAGTCTAACCATACCAAAATTACTAATTTCCGATAACATTTCGACCCTCAAATCCTCAAATATATCCAAGAGGGTTTTCAAACTTTTCCGACTTAAAATCACCAATTACATGTTAAAAATAACAATGGATTCGAGTAATCTAACCAAAATTGAGTTAATAACACTTACCCTGATGTTTTTCTTAAAAATCTCTCAAAAACTCGCCTCACCCGAGCTCCCTTGGTCCAAAAATGTTAAAAATAGCCAAAACCACGAAATAAAGCTTCTGCCCAGGTATTTACTCTTCGCGATCGCGGAAAATGCTTTGCGATCGCGAAGAACAACTTTTCTCAGCCCAAAATTTACCTTCGCGATCGCGGATAATGCTTCGCGATCACGAAGAACAATTCCCAGCTCTTCCGGACAGCCTTCAGTATAATGGTCATAACGTTTTGCACACAACTCCAAATGAAAAATGGTTTAATGTTCTGAAAACTAGACACAAAGGGCTATAATTTCATATGTTTCTCATTTCCTGAATCCTTAAACATTGCGAGATATAAGCTTCCAAAATCAGCCCTGTGTATTAGAGACCTTCCCGGACAGTCTATAGTGTAACCATCATAACTTTTTGTACACAAATTGAAATTCGAATTAATTTACATTTCAGAAAACTAGACACAAAGGGATACAACTTTTATTTTTGGATAATCTCCAAATTCCTTATAGATTGTGAGATATAAGCTTCCAAAGTGGGATAAATGCAACAGAATGTTTGTTCTTCGCGATCGCGAAGCACTGTACGCGATCGCGAAGCACTGACAATATTTTCGCATTTTACTCATCGCGATCGCTTCCAATTTCCCGTGATCGCATAGAACACTGCTGTAGCCAAAAACCAGCAGCTAAAAATAGCTTAGAAATGGTCTAGAACCACCCCGAAACACACCCGAGGCCCCCCGAGACCTCAACCAAACATGCCAACCAATCCTAAAACATCATTCAAACTTGTTCCAATCTTCGGAACGACCAAAACAACATCAAAACATAAATTTTCATCGGATTCAACCTTAAAATTTTCAAAAGCTCTAAAAACACATTTTCGATCAAAAAGTCTACCAAACCTCGTGCGAATGATCTGAAACTTTGCACACACATCCCAAATGACATAACGGAGCTACTGCAACTTTCGAAATTCCATTCCGACCCCTATATCAAAATCTCGCCAATCAACCGGAATTCGCCAAAATACTAACTTCGCCAATTCAAGCCTAATTCTACACCGGACCTCCAAAAACCAATTCCGATCAAGCTCCTAAGTCATAAATCACCCAACGAAGCTAACCAAATCATAAAAATTCCGATCTGAGCTCATATACAAATAAGTCAACTCTTGGTCAAACCTTTCAAATTCAAAGCTTTCAACTGAGACTGTTCTTTCAAATTCATACTGATTTCCGTAAAAACCAAAACCAACGATCTACATCAGTCATAATACATCATACGGGGCAAGTCATGCCCGAGAACTGGCAATCAAAGTGCAAAAGATCAAAACGGCCGGTCGGGTCGTTACATCCTCCCCCACTTAAACATACGTTCGTCCTCGAACGTACTCAGAGTTGTTCTAAAAGCCAACCAATCGCTGAATAACCTTACCATGACTATACCCGGGGGTGATCCCACATCACCCTATCTCGTATAGGTCCAATAACTCATAGAAACTGAAATTACACAACCCAATCTAGCCCATGAATCATAGAACCACATTTTCACTTCTGAAACAATCAATACGATCAAAACCTCACACTTATACACTGAATAGGCCCGAACCAGCTGTAATAGCCCATGCTTGCTACCTCAGGTGCAATTATATGATATACCACATAACTCAAACACATGCAGTGATAACTTACATTCACAGCAGCTGCCCATAACAACCAAATACCGATAGAAAACCTCTTATCAGCTCAAGTCTCATTCCAACACTTTCATATACTGCCAACGATAAATGAAACACACAGTAAACCATAACCATTTCTCAGATCAACCATTCATGAAGCCATTTCTCCTCTGGCAATTACCATAGCAAATTTTTAAGCCGAACCTCGATATTATCCTTCAAACATGCTGAAATCAAATTCGTTCGTACTCATTAATGATCCCAACGATCTCCTTAAATCCAACACACCACTTTGGTGACATGACATATCAATAGGGGCCTAAGCCACATCTAGCATAATCCGCGCACCAATAAGCAACGGTCTGAACATACTCAAATAATGAAAATGACTCAAATGAAAGAGTTGTACCTCAAGCTCACCAGTACCACCACAACGCAAGGCTGAGAACCCGTCTCATATCATAGAATAGAACACGCGAATCTAACCCGCAAGGTCATATCTCCACATAGCTTCGCTGCAATGCGTGATCCTATCCAAACAATGCTCCACATGAGACACCTCAAGTCACTATGCTCGAAATTGACAACCACACACAATTTGATGTTTGGAACCAAAGCGAATCATTACACTCATGGTGAAACAAGTAACATAAACCATGCAAACCCGATAGGACATAACC
Organism: Nicotiana attenuata; assembly: GCF_001879085.1. Taxonomy (NCBI): domain Eukaryota; kingdom Viridiplantae; phylum Streptophyta; class Magnoliopsida; order Solanales; family Solanaceae; genus Nicotiana; species Nicotiana attenuata. The sequence continues at coordinate 820,099 of NC_031991.1, read as the reverse complement.
GATACGCCATTCACCGAGCAACACCCAATTATTCTTCCCTCTCGACTTCCACTATGAAACTCCGATAGAACCGCACCATAGGTGCCTGTAACCAACAAATCGTAACGTCCTATATCACAAAAAGGTAACTCATAGATCCCCCTAATTGCTAATAGCTCAAAATAACCGAATCAACACATCCTTCGCCAACAGCAACTCGAAGTCAATAAAATCGTCTCGATGCCGGACACATATCCATATAGGTCTACCAATGGATCACACATCAACTCCAGTTACACATAACAGATAAATAATCCTTCGAAGGTCCACAATGACTGAATCATAGTACATACTAATATCTGAATAACTTACCCACATTTTTCCATCCACAATCACAAGCTAAAATGTATATGAGAACTCCCAGTCTCCAAGTCCATAAAACATACGAATTACCATATCTGATCCCAATTCTGCCACTCTCATATATAACTCACCTCTAGTACCCAATCATCCCACGGGAGATACTCTAAGATTCTTCTGTGCCACCAAGCAAACTCGAATACCAGCAGTCGATCAAGCCTGAAAGTGCCACAATACTACCGAAGTGCCATCAACTTAATCACATTGCTCTTTTATTGAAACATATACTCTCATCAAATCACTTTCAATTAGCAGTACCGCTTCCTTAATCATCTGAGGCCACCCGCTGCTTAAGAGTTTCATGAACTCTCTTTCAGAACCGAATTGTAACCCATATAGCCAAGAACTTCCATTGATCCCTTCTAGAAGAGAAATCATTACACATCCCATAGTTCTCACACTCGTAGAAAATGCACCTCTCCAACCACGGTAGAAATCAACAAAAACTCTCCCAATTCCGTTTGCACAAATTAAACTGCCAGGAATGAATCCTTCTAACTAGACCAAGCTAAGCAAGCCATCAAAACCCAAGAGCATTACTGCAAAATACCTGTAAGAACTCATTACCTCGAACACACACAAGGAATTAATCATATTCTTACCATAGCGATTCGGTCTACTATCGAGCTACTCCCTCTATCTAAATTTCCTTCTGATTCATCTTCAACTTGATATTCCCCCTTGCTGTAGCACCACAATTCCTTAACCCAGACTTACCACACGAGACCCAAGCATAAAACCACACTGTCCGAAACCCATAATTTATAGAAATACTACGAGTCTTGATACCTTCCAATGAAACCCAGTTTCTAACCACAGATGCAACTTCAAATTGCCCAATTGATATATGAAGAATCTTGAACATATTAGAACCACTCTCGCAGGTCATCCACTCTCCTCAAACCGCATTTAGTTTGATCAAAGAAACCGAACAACTCGTGCCTCACTGGCACTCCGACACCACAGAATGTAACCTCATCCCAATACCACCAAGTAACTTCCTGTACTATGCACCGGCCATTCTTGCCAACAATAACTCAAGACATCCCGTGATTCTCATACCTATGAAGCTTAATATAACCTTTGCCAACATTTTCCTTTACTCGAGCTATTCCTCGTCTCAATTTCCGCAAGTCATATCTGATTCATTACCCGCCTCAAATCGGCACCAACATAGCACCTAACTGTGTAATCAACTACTCACAGCAGACTGCCCCACTTGGCTCGGAGCCGTAGATCAAAATACACTCAATAACTCGTAACACTTATACTCTATTGATGCCACGATGCCACAGTGAGATTAAACTCAATTCCTTTGTAAGTTTATGTAAACACAGATCATCTAGTACTCTAAATCTTCAGCAAATCTCGCACACATTCTCGCAACAGTTAAGCCCACTCTCTTAGGCGACCCAATATTCAAATTTCAACACTTACATTTCACTTGCACATGAGATTTTCTACGATCACATAAGGGTCACACCACCCCAGAACTCTCTGCAGGAGATAACCTACCTGCTTCACCTCAATCTAACATTTCTGTATACCTTCCACCGTCATACACATTACACAGTCACTTAGTCTTCCTGAGTCTGAACTCATACCGCAACATAAAGTTTACTTCACGCTCAACCGGGAAACATGAAAAGATCCTTCACACGCCCATAACTCGAGGCTATACCTCGAATTAAGATGGAAATATAACACCTAATAGTTCTTCTATTCTCCACTAGACTTTTCTCGCCGCTTCCAAATTATATGGATGCATCTCGCAGTACTAACATACTCATCACATAGCCATCCAGCCGTCGCTTCCACTAATATGGACAACACCGAGCATATAAGTTCAAAAACACTTGCTCACGCAATCAGCACCTTAGTGCTCAAGCCATAGGCAAAGATCCGGCCTCAATTCCTCCAGACTGGCCCAACATCAAACTCACAGAAATCACATCTCGCCCCTCGATCAGGGAATCACAAGCCATCAAGGCACATCTGATACTAAGCGCTCATGCGCGCATACGAACGCGTGGAAGGAATTTCAAGAGTTACTTTTCAAGCTGAACCAAGGACGCACGATAAGAATTTCAAGAATGTGAAGTTTTTCCTAAAGGTTCTGCAGCCTCTCGAGGATAAAAACAGACATCTCCGTACCGATCCGCGAGACTCTACTAAACCTGCTCATGACTCGTGAGACCTATGTAACCTAGGCTCTGATACCAACTTGTCACGACCCCAACCGTCCGGGTCATGATGGCGCCTCTCGTGAAGACAAGGCCAACTGACACAACACTCACATTAATCCTTTAATCATTAAGAGTCATTTATAAGCCTTTAATTAAATAATGTTTCATAATAAAACTCTGAAATAATAGTGCGGAATAAGAATACAAGCCCGACATTGGGGTGTCACTAGTCATGAGCATCTATCAAGGTCTGAGTACAACAAAAGTCTAAATATGTACTAAATACAGTAATAGCAATGAGAGGAAGGAAGCAGTGCCGCGAACGTCATGCATCCACCTTGCTAACTCCGATGACTCCGCGTCTGAGCAATCAACACCCGCTACCAGGTTACGATATACCTGAATCTGCACACAAGGTGCAGGGAATAATGTGAGTACTCCAACCCAGTAAGTAATAAGAGTAAATAAAGACTGAGCAGTAGGAAATAATGAATCCACATTTTTACATTAGGCTCAATAAGCACATCAGGCTTTCAAATCATAATACGAGTCAATTGTCTCATTTTAAATTCAGCTTTTTGGTAAAAATCATTTAAAATACCTTCCAGCAATTTCAGTAGGGGTTCAATACCATTTATAATAAAAGATGGAAACCATAATCGGCCCCTCGGGCAAAACCGTAATCATAACACCTCATAACTTGAAAATCTCAGTGGAAATAACCAATGCCAAATCAGTGATTAAATTCTGAACATCTCATAAACCTTGTTTAAATAAAAGTTGTTTTTAAAACATTTGTTCAACATTTAGAAACTCACTATTAAGAGGAACTCACTTTTAAGAGGAATGAAATCAATAAGTTCATAAACAGGCCTCTCAGGCAAAGCATCACTCATATATATGTATATATCTATCGCCCCTCGGGCTAGCCTCTCAGACACTCGTGACTCAACTCTTACCAATCGGTACTCACACTCAACATTCACGCTCAATAGGTACCATTTAGTAACCGCCGCGACGTGCAGCCCGATCTATATATTGCTACGACGTGCAGCCCGATCCATATATATAGTCGACTGCGCTCACTGGGGGTGTGCAGACTCCAGAGGGGCTCCTACAGCCCAAGCGCTATATCGCTGCAGCATGCTGCTCGATCCAACATATCGCTGCGGCGTGCAGCCCGATCCATATAAGTATCGCTGCGGCTTGCAACCCGATCCATATACATATACATATATATATATATATATATATATATATATATATATATATATATATATATATATATATACATTGTTGTGGCGTGCAGCCCGATCCATAGATATATAATCCTTACAACTAGGCCCTCGGCCTCTCAGTCATTATCCTCACCATTAGACTCAGTCTATCTCAGTCATCAATCTCACAATCAGACCCTCGGTCTATATCAGTCATCATCTCACGATCACTCGGACCATCAGTAAAATAGGGAACTCAGCCCAAAACAGTTTCCTCATTTTTGAGAATATAGTGATAAAGCCAGATTTAAGCAATAAACAGGTAGAACATGACTGAGGATATGATTTCAAACAAATAGAGTGAGGAAAATAGTCAAAATTCCCCTAAGGGTCTCAACAAGTCGGCACAAGGCCCCAAACATGGCATACAACCCAAAATATTATAATATCAAACAATTAACTATCAAATGCGCATTTAAATTAATCATTCGGGATGGACTAAGTCATAATTCCCAGCGGTGCTCTACCCCACGCTCGTCATCTAGCGTGTAAGTCACCTCAACATAGATCAACGATGTGTAATCCGGGGTTTGAAACCCTCAGGACAGTATTTACATTACTTACCTCAATCCGAGCAAAATGCTACTCCAAAATGTCATTGCCCCTTGAATCGACCTCCAATCGACCCGAATCTAGTCACAGTTAATTCAATTCAGTCAATACTAAATATAGGAATTAATTCCATATGAAAATACTAATTTTCCAACAAAATCCGAAATTTAACTCAAAATTTCCTGTAGAGCCCACGTCTCGAAATCCGACGAAACTCACAAAGTCCGACAACCCATTCAACCACGAGTCTAACCATACCAAAATTACTAATTTCTGATAATATTTCGACCCTCAAATCCTCAAATATATCCAAGAGGGTTTTCAAACTTTTTCGACTTAAAATCACCAATTACATGTTAAAAATAACAATGGATTCGAGTAATCTAACCAAAATTGAGTTAAGAACACTTACCCCGATGTTTTCCTTGAAAATCTCTCGAAAAATCGCCTCACCCGAGCTCCCTTGGTCCAGAAATGTTTAAAATGGCCAAAACCATGAAATAAAGCTTCTGCCCAGGTATTTACTCTACGCGATCGCGGAAAATGCTTTGCGATCGCGAAGAACAACTTTTCTCAGCCCAAAATTTACCTTCGCGATCGCGGACAATGCTTCGCGATCGCGAAGAACAATTCCCAGCTCTTCCGGACAGCCTCCAGTATAATGGTCATAACGTTTTGCAAACAACTCCAAATGACAAACGGTTTGATGTTCTTAAAACTAGACACAAAGTGCTATAATTTCATATGTTGCTCATTTCCTGAATCCTTGTACATTGCAAGATATAAGCTTCCAAATTCATCCCTGTGTATTAGAGACCTTCCCGGACAACCTATAGTGTAACCATCATAACTTTTTATACACAAATTGAAATTCCAAATACTTTATATTTCTGAAAACTAGACACAAAGGGCTACAACTTTTAATTTTGGATCATCTCCAAACTCCTTATAGATTGTGAGATATAAGCTTCCAAAGTGGGATAAATGTAACAGAATGTTTGTTCTTTGCGATCGCGAAGAACTGTACGCGATCGCGAAGCACTGACAATATTTTCGCATTTTACTCATCGCGATCGCTTCCCATTTTCCGCGATCGCATAGAACACTGCTGTAGCCAAAAACCAGCAGCTAAAAATAGCTTAGAAATGGTCCGGAACCACCTCGAAACTCACCCGAAGCCCCCCGGGCACTACCACAAAAAAGCCTTTTAGCGGCAATCATTTAGGGGCAATTAGCCAATTGTCGATAAAATAATTCTCGCTGCACAAACATTGGCGACAATTCAACATTTGCCAAGAAATAATGGCTTTTTACCGGCGATTCAAAGTAATAGTCAGTAAAGGTTACTAAATTAAAAACCTATTTTACTCATTTCCTTCTCCCTCATGTTTTTTCCCCATAAAATGCTCTCTCTCCCTCTACTGCGCAGAAATACATTCACCCATAATAATCTGCAAGATGCCTCCCCCTTTCTCTCCAATCGTCGTCGGCGCTCAATTCATCTTTCTCACCACCAGTAGCCACTGCCACTAGGTAATTCTCTCTACTCTCTCTCTCTCTCTCTCTCTCTCTCTATATATATATATATATATATATATATATATATATTCCTCTTGATTTCAATTTGATGGCCCTTCTGCTCGTGAAATGCAAAGCTGAATTGCGTAAATATTGATTTTGTATTTGTTGTGAGTGCAGAAGAAGGTTTCCCTTCAATAGATTCATATTCCAATTAGATTAAATATAGGTTTCATCGGTCATGGGTTAGGGTTTCTTTTTTCTTTACTAGCCAAAATCCATTACTCTTTTGTTGTTTCTTTATACTTTTGGCCTACTCTGTTCTTCTTCCTTTGCCGGTAGGTCTCATAGGTCTCAATATTTGTTACTTTTCTCCAAAATCTATAGTAGAAATGTTAAATCTAGACTTACCCTGCTCTAATTTTATGCATAATGTTGATGCAAAAATGAGAATTTGGTAAATTTTGAGATATAGTCTGGTGAATTTGGTTTTCTGGAAAAATAAAGATTTCATTTGGTAATTGTATTCACAATATAGGTATGTTTCTTAAAGTTTGTTGAAGGCAGATCATTTTGATGTAAAATCAAATTGATATGCATTTAAATTACTTTTCATGAGTGCAATTTAATTATTAATAATCTCATTCACAATGGGTGAAGGAGAATTAACAACATAGGGATATTTTTTAAGACTTCATACTTCGATGTCTTGTGCCATCCTCTAACAAAGTGAGTTCTCCCTTTTTGTTGATAATGAGTTCTTGAATTACATGTCTAGTTCATTATTATACCTTTGAAGTGAAAATTTATTCTGTATTGTTCCTGATATAATCATATTACTACATCTAATAGAAGATGTCCAAATATCTGCAGTAATGCAACTTGATTTATGTTTGAGAGAATAGGTCCTAACTAATATATTTTTTAAGCTATTTGATCTAGTTCTTTGTATTGTTCGTTAGACATAAATTGTCGATGGACTAGTTTTTCTTCACTTACTAACTCATGTTAATTGAATGTTTACCTTATTTGAATAGAAACATTCATCGTTGTCTTCTGGAGTGCTCTCATGTAAAGAAGACTTAGAATCTTGAAGGCCAAAACTATATTACTCTATTTTTATTGAAAAGTTATTATAGTAATTGAAGTTATTCTATCCGCCTTGTTTTATTTATGTACCTGCAGTTACCCGTTCAAGATATATATAGATATACAAGTATCTATATCGTTCTGCAATAATAGTCTAGGATTCTTATCTTCATGTCATAACACTTTCATTTACTTATTAAACCATTTAGTAGGTATCTTCTATGCATAACATCGATAATCGTCATTTATATAGCCAAAACTTGTAAATTACCATATGTCCAAACTGTTAATAAAAGTTATTTGATGGGTTCATCATTAGTATCAATTCTCTTGAGATAGATTGTAACGACCCGACCTGTCATTTTGTATTTTAGAACCCTGTTCCCTTAAATAAAACTTCCCGTGCTTGTTTTAGCTAATTTATAACTTGCGGGGACGGTTGGTTCGGGAGTTGGAAGAGTTTTGAGTAGAATATGTCCATTTGCTCTTTAAGATTTTCTTGAAAGGCCAAGTTTGACTTCGGTCAACTTTCTAGGAAACGGACCCGAATTCGTGATTTGACGGTCCCGGAGGGTCCGTGGGAAAATATGGGACCTGGGCGTATGTCCGGAATCGAATTCCGAGGTCCCTAGCCCGAGTAATGAATTTTTATGTGAAATTGTTAAATTGAAGTTTTAAAGAATTAAAGAAACTAAGTATTCATTGATTTCCTAGGTACCGGGCTCGGATTTTGATTCTAAAACTTGGTACAGGTCCGAAATATCAGTTAGGACTTACCCGTAAAATTTGGTGTCAATCCGAGTAGTTTAAGGGCGTTTTGACCCGTTAGAAGAGAATTAAGAACCTGAAGTTCAATAGTTTGATTCATTTGGTTTTAGGACGTGATTCCTAGATTTAGCGTTGTTTTGAGTGATCCGAGGGTTCGAGTAGGTCCGCCTCGTGATATCAGACTTGTCGGTATGTTCGGGCGGGGCTCGGGAGCCCCGAGCGTCAAACGATCGAGGCTCGAGTGAAGATAAAAATAGAAGAAAAGGCTGAACTCCTGCTTTTGTCATAACCGCATCTGCGGTTCTAGGACCGCAGAAGTGGGACCGCAGATGCGGCCAACAGGTTGCAGAAGCGGCCAAGGGCAGGCCCGGGGAAAACCGCAGAAGCGATCCAGAAATCGAAGAAGCGGTTCCGCTTAAGCAGAAACTAGACCGCAGCAGTGGTCCAGCCAAATTGGGCCAAAACCGCAGAAGCGGTTCCGCTTAAGCGGAAACTAGACCGCAGAAGTGGTCCAGCCAAATTGGGCCAAAATCGCAGAAGCGGTTCGGAAACCGCAGAAGCGGTTTCGCAGAAGCGCCCTTCAGACCGCAGAAGCGGTCCAGTAGCTTAAAGCCCAGAGCAGTAGATGCGGCCTCCTTTCGCAGGAGCGGGACCGCAGATGCGTTCCCCAAACCGCAGAAGCGGAAACCGCTGGGCAATAAGCTCTTTTAATTCGAGCTCAAGGTCATTTATTTCACTCACTACTTCACACTTGGGCGATTTGGGTGCTTCTAAAGAGAGGATTTCAACATAGTATTGTAAGGTAAATAATCTCCCTCCATTCTTAGTTTAATTACATGAACATTAGGTAGATTAAACACTAATAACTAAGTAAAAATCAAGGGTTAGAGCTAGACCTAGGATTTTAATAAAACTAAGATTTAAGCATGTAATTTGCTATGTAATGAACTAGAAATGATATATTATTGATCCTTAGGTTGTAGAGAACAACTTCCTTCGAAAAAATCTCGGAATCCGGGCACGTGGGTCCGGGGTCGGAATTTAGGAAACTTGTGAAAAGGGTTGGGAAATGGCTTAAATAGCTAGAATTCGATCTTGTAAACTTATATTGACTAGTTCTTACTTCCTTTAACTAGTTTGTGATCGTTTGGCTCCTACTTGAGGGCTTGGACTTGTTTTTGATATTGGAAGTGCGCTTTGGAGCGAGGTGAGTCTCCTTTCTAACCTTGTAAGAGGGAATTGTCCTCATAGGATTAATAAATGAGAATTTGCTGCTAAATGCAGGGGCTACGTACGTACTAGGTGACGAGAGTTCGTGCGTAGCTACTATGATGATAATTGCTTGGGTAGTTTAGGACCCACATCATACCTAATTTGGAGTTATCTTTATTTTAAATTGCCAATATGATCATTGATGATATGCTAGAGACTTGAGAGAAATGAAAAGTGAACATATGAACTTGTTGAACCTTTGTAAAAGTTTCCTTGTATATAAATGAGCCTTGTGTGCATTCTTGATATTTTTTTGTTAATTATGGATCGGGCCAATTGCCTCGGTGAAAATAGATGCATCTATGGTACGGGCCGTTCGACCCTCGGCAGTGCACAATTTATTTTTCGTTGGAGCGGGCCGTTGACCTCGGCATGATTGCGCATGATATATATATGCTAAAGCTTAGACATGACAAGATTGCTTGTTAAGTATGTAAAAGGGAAAATAGTAACTGAAATATGGTCAAGGACATGATTATGGCCTTCATCATAACTTGTTGTTTAATGGAAATCTTCATGCTTTATATAGCACATTATTATTATATTATCTTGACCCTAGTAGGTATCAAGTCGACCTCTCGTCTCTACTTCTTCGAGATTAGACGGGATACTTACTGGGTATATATTGTTTATGTACTCTTACTACTCTTCTGTACTTAATTGTACAGGATCTAAGGCTGATACATCTGGTTACCGATCTGGTGCGCGACCTTGAGTTTGTGGCAGAGACTTCCACGGTGAGCTGCTTCCCTTCCTATGCCGCTCAACAGCCGGATGGAGTCTTCCTTTACCTTTTGCTGTCTTTCTTTATCTCAGACAGTAGGATATAGATGATCTTTTGTATATTCTACTAGATGCCCGTACTTGTGACACCAGGTCTTGGCACACACGCATTAGTAGACTTATTCTTTTGGATTTGTAATATTATGTTACCTACAGTATCTATCTCTTTTAGTCCTAAATCCAAATTGGAATGGTTATTTCACTTAAATCCTAATAAAATCAACATAAGATGTTAGAAATGTTCCGCAGTGGCTTGCCTAGAAACGGTGTCGGGCGCCCTCACAACCTATTATGGAAATGGGTCGTGACAACATGGTATCAGAGCACTAGGTTCACGTAGGTCTCACAAGTTATGGGAAAACCTAATAGAGTCTTGTAGATTGGTACAGAGACGTCGGTATTTATCTTTGAGAGGCTATAGGTTACTAGGAAAGACTACTTTTTATTCATTTCCTATCGTGTAGTGGCTAGTGTACTAAATTTCCCTCTTCTATTCTCTCACAGATGGTGAGGACACGTACCGCGGACGTTCCGGACCCGGGAGGAGCTGCTCCCCCCGTTGCTAGAGGCCGAGGTAGAGGCCGGGGGAGGGCACCGGCCCGTGGTAGGGGACGAGGGCGTCCCAGAGCCGTTCCAGTTGCACCACCAGTAGATCCAGCGAGGGATCCCATCATTGAGGAGCAGGGCGAGGTGCCCGCAGCTGAGCCTACCCCGGTGGATTTCATGACAGCACCGGGATTTTAGGAGGTCATGGGCCGCATGCTACGGTTCATGGACACTATGACTCAGGCTGGTTTATTTCCAGCAGACCCAACTGCTTCACATGCATGAGGGGGAGCCCAGACCCCTACTGCTCAGGCTCCAAGTCATGCAGCTGCAGTATATCAGACTCCAGGTGCACTACCCGCAGATGGGGCTTAGCCAGTTGCTGCATTGGCACCTCAGCCCAGGACGGCGATCCGCAGAAGTTATTGGACATATGGACTCGGCTGCACCCTCCAGTCTTCGGGGGTGAGCATCATGAGGATGCCCAGGACTTTATTGACACGTGCAGGGACAGACTGCACAACATGAGGATATTGGAGTCGCATGGAGTTGACTTCACTACTTTTCAGCTTGAGGGCATGGCCCGTAGATGGTGGCAGTCTTATGCACTTAGCAGGCCAGCATATGCTCCTCCCCTCACCTGGGGTTAGTTCACACAGTTATTCCTTGATCGGTACATTCCACCCTCTGAGAGGGAAGAGTTGCATCATCAGTTTGAGCATCTAGAGCAGGGTCAGATGTCAGTGACCGATTATGAGGCGAGGTTCTCTGAGTTGTCTCGCCATGCACTTATGATACTCCCCACAGAGGCAGAGAGAGTACGGAGATTCGTTGCAGGGTTACACCCCACTATCCGGTTGGGTATGGACCGAGAGGTAGAGACGGGCACAGGGTATCAGCTAGTACTTGAGATTGCTCGCAGGATTGAGGGTTACCGTCTGAGGGGTAGAGAGCAGATGCAGCAGGATAAGAGGGCCAGATTCTCTGGAGAGTTCAGAGGCGCCCCAGCTATGGGTAGAGGTCAGCTCAGCAGGCCCCAAGTTTCAGCACCACCGCCTGCGCGGGGTGCTCCAGCGCGCTCCTATTTCTGCGCCATGCCAGAGAGTTCTTATCGCCCGCCAGCTATTCAGGGTTCATCCAGTGGGTATCCAGGTCCTCTGGATTCTTCCAGTTCTTATTTCAGTGCTATGCCGGAGAGTTCATACCGCCCACCGGCTATTCAGGCTTCTTTTAGTGGGTCTTCTGGTTTTCAGAGTCAGCCATCCGGACAGAAGGTCGTCGCACCATGTTGTTTTGAGTGCGGAGACCCGGGTCACATGAGGAGATACTGCCCCAGGCTTAGGGGCAAGGCAGTGCAGCAGGGGCAGCAACCCATGACTCCAGCACTAGGGGCCCAGCCACCTAGAGGTGGAGGACAGACTGGTAGAGGCCGTCCCAGGGTGGAGGCCAGACGGGGAGAGGTCATCCAGCTACTACTCAGTCAGGTGGAGGCCAGACAGCCGGTGCTCCAACTAGATTGTATGCCCTTCCGGCCAGGCCAGATGCATTGGCCTCAGATGCCGTCATCACAGGTATTATTTTCGTCGGTGGTAGGGATGCTTCGGTATTATTTGATCCGGGGTCTACTTATTCATATGTATCATCTCTGTTTGCTCGTTTGCTCAAGGTTTTAAGTTAATTTTCGAATCAGTAACTGTGACTCAAATATTAGTTCAACAAACCAAATTTATTTGGGTGGTGAAAATTAGATTTTTAACAAGCTTAAATATGTCGGTTTAAATTTTGAATTTGATTTTGTGAGAAATTTGGAGTGGGTGTTTTTTAGACTTGTTAGAAATAGTATAAAGATGTTGTACATAAAATATGAAGTCATTTAAGGAGATTTGGACTGGTTTTGAACAAGAATTGCAACTGAAAATCGTGGAAGAAGTTCGTCTACGGAAACTTGTATAAAGGTTTATAATAGTGTATAAGATATGTTTATACACTATTATACAATATTATACATAATTATACAAAAAATTGACTTCGTCTTCTTTCTTGCGTTATTTCTAAAATTTAACTCAAATCTACTCCAAATCACTTCAAATTTAAATTTTGAACTCCTTTTAATATTTTCAATCAATTGGAACAACACCCGATCCAAACAACTAAACAACTCAAAAAGTCCTATTTTTGAAAGCAAAGCTTTGAATAGCCTTCAATGGTGGACTTCGACTCTTCAAGTTTTTTACATTGCAACCAGGTGACGTAATGGGAGAAGCAGTAATGCGGACGGCCCCTTGAAGCATATATAAAAGATGTGAAAAGAAGAGAGAGTGAAAGTAATGGTTGTGAGAACACAAATTTAACTCCATAACTTTTAGAAGCAATGGTTGTAAGAACACAAATTTTGAATTTGCAAGAGCTAGTATTTTCAAAATATGTACAATATGAGCTAGGTCGGATAAAACTTAAAAACATGAGCCATTTTTTATTATGGTGTAAAGTCATGTGTATTTTCTTGTAATTTTTTCTTAAAACACTATCTTTCGAACAAGAAGAGGAGTCGAATATAAATTCGTTATCTTTCTATTAATTGTCTTTGCAATATTACCATGACTTTTACAATTGCGAGAAGCACAGCCAAATTTACTAACTTTAGATAAAGCATAACTTGTACTATTACCACTTCAGATTATTTGATCTACAGTTAGATGTACTACTCCCTAAAGGTCCTTGCTCCTTCAAAGTTTAACAAGTAATCAATCAAAGTAGCTAACCCACCCCCAATGACCCACAGAAATATAATGATATGTTTACCAATATTAACCCAAATCATGATTAATTCATTAAAAAAGTTTCAAACATGCTCTCCAATGCTACAATTCCTTTGGCCTATTTACCCAAAAAAGAGTACGAATCCTATGTTAAACCAAGCTTTCTCCCTAAATATATTAGGTACAGAGATTAAACCTTCATGATGGGAAATGTAGTCACATAAACACATAATGCGAGACAGAAAAGTTGATGCTAAGATGACGGAAACTAAAACCAACAAAAGTAGTTGCTAATGGTTGAAGCCAACTTAATTAAAACAAAAGGCAGTTTGTTTTAGTGACAGCAACTCCTGGACTTCTATTCAACCACAGCAAAATCCTAATATTGGCAGGATCATTTTGCCTTGTAGTGACCCTACAAGATGCGTAAGAACAAAAAGAAGATAAAGATTAGTACTTTTGTGCATCATAGATGACAAGATTTAAGAAGAAGTTGGAAATAATAGGGACATCCATTGACAGGAGTAGCATATTAGGGCGACTAATAAAACTGAATAATCAAATAAAATGTACTGTTCAAAGTCGCGCCAGTGTCTTGTAATTGAATTGTCCTTAAATTATCTGTTGACTTACCGACTGATATCTCCGCAGTGCATCAAGTTTGCAGAAGACTAGACATATATAAATAGGTCTCACTATATATGGCATCAAGTTGCAGCCCTTAAAGGAGTACATCTTAATCCTCTTCATTAGCTAGGATACAAGCCTGCAGTATTACGCGCACCATCAAGTCCTACTATGATATTAAATTCAGCCTACACTCCATTCTAAAGGAAAAAGAAGAAAGAAGAAATAAGAAAACTGATTAAGTTACCTCGGGAAATTACTTACCAAACTTCAAGTTCAGCGGCAGCTAATTATAGATAGAACTTTCCCCCTAAGCTTTTCAAGTCTCTGCATAATGAAAGAATAGAAGTTTGAAAAAATGCAGCTAATATATAATATCATGACCAAACACCAGGACACATACCGAACCAGAAATCTTTGCCCATCTTTCAGCAGAAGCGCTGGCTTCTTTCAGATGAGAACAATGTGAATGATCAAAATTTAAATAATAGGTCGAATTTTCTGTTGCTTCAGCTACCCAGAGGTTATTAACATTATCTCTTGCTCTCTTGATGAGATTGCAAAAGGAAACCTGCAAAAACTTCATTGTTTCAGCTGTGGATACTGGATACAAATTAGAGAAACACCATAGACTTAAACATTTGAGTTTTACTCTACAGCATAACCCTTTAAATTCATTAATCAGGAATACTGTGTAGTGCATCAATGACATGATGTTCTGCATGGATACATGCAAAGACCATGAGAGAAAAGTTGCCTGCTTATAAAAGTTGTAGTAGTAAAAACACGGGCCCAGATGCCATTAAGCAACAGAACCGTTAGAGTTGAAGTTAATGATATACCACCATATCCTGTATAAAAGAGGATTTTCTGAATGTTTTATATCTAATTGTCATTAGACGAAAAAGGATGATAAATACGCAATAAGTTGCTTCCAGAAAATCAAAGGTTCAGTACTGGTGGCTATGAGGAAAACCATGTACCGCAAGTAGTTTACTCCTTACTCACCACAGACCCTACAAGATTAGAGTTTATTGGTGCAAATGAATCAGTTTCTACGCATGGTGAGGTGAAGCTAGTGGCCATCACGGTTTCTGATTCATCATTGGAATCACACGTAGATGTGGATCCATCAGCTACAAATACCCACTGCTTACTTTGATGAGCTTCTGTATACAGCTGCCCCACAAAAACAACCACTGCAGCGATATCAAACTCCCTGAATGAACCAGAGAAACACAATAAGTGAATAAAGAAGTTTCTCGCTTCAGGAGCACAAGTGTTGATTCCAAGATTTTACCACCAGAACCAACCTGGACATAGGAACTTCACCCAATTTACTCAATGGAACTGATCGGCGAGGACAAAAAAAGGGCCTGCAGGAACAGGTATCAGATATATAAGTTCGTGCAGTAAAAGGATGAAAGCAGCATATACTTACTCAAAACCCTCAATTTCCATAGGAGACAAAGGCCGCCATTTGGCTGTGGACCCTTTTGCTTGCAAATAAAGGGTGCTCGAGTCTGAGCTTATCGGTGTAAGCCCTGTAACAGCAAAAGCTTGACCCTCTGCAAGCTCGGATTGCTATAAAACAATCAGTTAGAGATGGAAGTAGTACAGAATTGAGAAATATATTAGCAAAAATGAGGGGATATAAGATTAAAGAAAAAAATTCAGAGCAAAATCAGATAACCAAGAGGATATTAAAGCTCATTTTCACTACCTGTTTCTCAGTTGGATTCCAAATTGTAATTAAGCCTTCCTGTGGGCAGCACTTCGATGGAGTACTTTTGCTAGTCAATCCAACAACTCTAACTCGCATAAAAGGAGTGACGTCTCTTTCAGCAAGTCCAGCAGCTTGCAAAGCTTTTTCAAGAGATTTCTGCAGGTCAGACTGCCTCGATGCCTGAAAATGACGAAAAGGAATCATGACTAACCAACCTCCTATAGTAAAGCAAGTATAAAAGAACACACCTCCAACTTTGCTTGATAGGATGCAAATGCATTCAACTGTTCTTTAGACATCTCTGCCATCAGAAGTTCTGGTTCTGCAGCTCTCTCTAGTATCTTCAAAATTCTTGCCCCTTCTTCACTTTCATGGTCACTTCCAATGTACGCATCTCTCTTTGCCCTTTGAGATTCTGAGGTTATTCCCTCCACAACTCTACATCGTCTAGATTGATAATTCACAAATATATGTCTTATCAATAAATATCACAGATATTCATAGAAAAAACACATCAAATAGTTTTTAAAGAGCATTGCATGAAAGTGGGACTTGTATTGGTAAATACAACAAATCCAAGAGATAGGCATGATAGAAAGGATCTCTATCCTAGAATGTCAGTTTCTTAATATGAAAGAGGGAAAAAACTGACAGTGAAAACAATGACATAGCAAGCAGAACCTTTTGGCTTCTCTATTGAAAAACTCACAAGCTTGATTATGTTACAGAAACTTATTAAGCTTTATGAAGACATTTTTCCATCATAATTTGCAAAATTGGCTCGAGCGCTTGCACTATGTTTCAGAAGAAAAGGCTAGCACCAGCTTCTCGTAACTAGAGCTGGATCAAGCTTTTTGATATTGAGCAAACTGTACATTTGTACTTTTGTTTACTGTCACTTCTCGTCATTCTTTATTTTCAACCACCAGACTAATAATTCAAACCAAACCCAGCTGCTCAATCCACCAGTCGGTACCACCTAGCCGTCAAACAAGCCATACAGATACATACAACCAAACATATTTTTGTGTTATGCATAATTCATTTAAAGAAACATCTTCATTCCCCATAGATTGGATTTACCAGATGATTTGACTGCATTTCAACAGAGTGATACTGGTTTGCTGGAGGATGTCAATCAATTTGATGAGGGCAGACAATTGGCCGCTGTTAAAATTGAAGGCTTACTAAAGCAACTTTAACTGGAGAGTTGTATGATAGGTCTCGTTCAAGAATTACCTAAGCTCAACCCCCGTGCACACAGGGGAAGGAGTGAACATTTAGCCACATTGAGTTGTCCAATCCTTTCTTATGTCCACTCCTCCTTGCATTCATTTAACAACTATTCTCCGCTGCCTGTTCTATTTTTCTCTAATAGCACAAAAAATTTAGTGATTTATTTGATGTTATTCTTTCAGCTCAGTGCAAGTTATTTTCATTGATCCTTTGCCTAATACAAAAAGAGACACTATCCGCATTGTCCATTAACCTCATTTTCATGCCTCATTCCAGTATTCAACTATGACCAGAATGGTTGAACCGCTTAAATCTTAAAGCAAAGGTCAAATGTTTTGAGTAGTAAATATATCCAAGTGAAGATTTTTAGGTGTTCTCATGCAATTTGCGACTGTTGTAGTTACCAAAATTATAGTCAAATTAGTTGACATATACCATTACTCAATTCCATTGACGTTTTTCATTTAAAAACTAATCTGCTATCCAATTCTTGATAGCTATTGCTAATATAATATATTGATACAGATGTGTGATCCATCGAGCTTTTGATGAAAATCACACATAATAGTAGCGGGAAGTAAGGATCACCTTACAGATAAACCAACTGTGACACTTTTATATATGTTGCACCCAGGAAATCATATTTATTGAATAAATCAAATGTGGACTTAAGAGTGATCAATAAGATTATTGCCATGAATGTTACTAAACTAGCATCAGACAACAGTGGCCTACAATGAAGGAGTTGAGGCACATTTCTTGATGTATCACGGGTTTCAGATGAGGAAAAACCAAGAAGCTAGTACTGCAAATTGCAAGAAGTTGGAAGGAAGATACAAAGGTCAGAATGCCAGTTTATTACAAGAAGATATTCAAGTAAGCATGTGATAGCAGCAAATGGTCACAGGACGAAATGCATTTTGTGGACATATTGGATGTTTATAAATGATGCAATTCAAATCGACCGTCTGAAGGGATAAAGATAGAAGTGGGAAGCGCATAGCTATTAAATTGTTCAAAAGCTAGGCAGTACTTGCTTGATGCAAGGAAGAGAGCCAAACTCATTTCCATTCTCATCCAGAGGCAAGGATTGGCTGTATCAGTTGAGTTTTTTTTTCCCCTTTAAGTGATAGTTTTTACCAATTAAAGAAAGAGTGATTCATTTCTTCCAGCTAAAAAACAAAAATGTATGCAATTCTAAAAATGAACTCATAATGTAGATATCAAGTGAAGGATGGAGAGAAATCTTTTAGCAAGTTTGCAAGTATCACCTTTGATTAAAAGACTGCATCTCTTTAGCTTCCATCCTTTCAGATCTTACAACGAAACCACCATTCCTTAACCTGGATGTCATAGATTTTCATCAGACTCAAAACTAATTTTCTTCCGTAACAAATTTCAATTACCTTTCCCTGTAGAGAACAGGATATATCCTTGAAATTCCGACCAATGTAAGTGGAACAGAACCTCCACCATCCTTGATTGACAAAAATGATAATGGAATGGCACCACCTTTACCTAACAACATTTACATGAAGCAGGATGGGCCAAAAGGGGAAAGAGAATACTTTAATGGCATTGTCAGGATGTAAATGCAGGTCATAAGTTCTTGGTATGACTAATGCTTACATAACCCCAAACGAGATGCCCAATGAGCTCTATATGCCCCATTTATATGCAGTAGCAAACTAGTCGTTCCTGACACCTGAAATTGATGCACACCTTTAGTAATGACAATAGAAACTTGAAAAGCCCATGAAAGCACCAATATATAGAAGCTGCTAAAGGCAACAACCTCAAGTGGTGAAACAGGACCTGTCCAGCCACAGAATCGAGCTCCCCAGATCTTTAGATGACAAGATAAGCTGTAAGCAATATGAAATTCTGATAGTCTCTTACACAAAGGATAGACTACAACCATTAATTTAATGTGGTACCCTAAGCTTTTGGCCAACAAACAGCTTTCCAGCAGCCAACTTCTTGGATAATAGTATATCTAAGACAGCAGTAATTGAATACCTGTGAAACAAACAAGTTCTGCATGATTCATGAAATCCAACTTATAATATGGTGATAGATATTAATATTTTTCTTACCACCCATCTGTCAGTTCAATTTTTGCACAAGCTCCATTTTCGGTCGTGTCAGACAAAGAAAATTGAGGTCCAACTGGGGAGTTGCAAATTGAATAGACCTTGGAAATGCAGAGCACCATCATCGAAGAAGGTGGGACGTCTCCTTCTAGAATTCTCTTAATTGCAGATCGATGACCATAATTTACTTCTCTTTCATATCTGCCCAAAGGATGAATTGATGTTTTATTCTACCTCTGAAATCCAAGAGAAAATGCAAAACTGACTCAATTTATACCTGTACTTTAATTCTTCAAGTACATTGCAGATTGTCAAAAGCTTCCCAGAAAATTTGGTACTATAACACCTCTCATAAGATGCAAGTTTCCAAACAATCCACTTATAGTGATTTGTAACCCACCTATTGGAATGATGAAGAATGTGTAAGCAGGTCATATTGAAGAACAATTTAAAAGGCAGACGAATTTTGATAGACATACAACAATATTAAGCGATAGAATTGTCTATGAGGAGCACCATTAGTCAGATACAAAATATCATTAATCAGGAGAATTGAGAAGTGTGCCACTGTATTTGAGAAGCTAACCATGTAGCAGATGCTCTAGCTAAATGGAGTACAGAAAATGATGATTTGAGTACCTCATCCTTCAACGAGTATCAGACGCCTTTCTCTCTCTCTCTCTCTCTTTGATAAGCCTAACGGTAACATCTCCATCTCCACCGGCAAATCCCCAGCGTCGGCAATTGTCCAGGTGAACTAGGTAAGTACTCGTTCCTCTCTTTCTCTCTCCCCGCGTCTCTCTCTTTCTTCCCCTTTCTTTTAACCCTAGCAGCAACTTGGCCGGCGACCGGCGATCCACCGGCGCCGTCTCGTCTTTCTTCTGCTTTTCCGGCCCAACCACACCACCCTCCTCTGTGTTTCCCTTTCTTCAAACCTTTCCTCTTCGCACCACTGTTTCTTGGACCGGCACTGTTTTCCAGCGACCGTTCCGGCGACAGTCCTCTCCTTTTCTTGGTCCCGTGGTTTGTTGTGTGTGTTTCAGGTAGCACTTTTGCTTGCTGTTTGGTGACGGGTGGGAAGTGCACGGGCAAGCATAGCAGAGCAGGCCATTTGGCAGTCACAAAGGGCTGGACGTTGGGCTCCAAAGCACCCAGGTTATACTCGCGGGAATTGCTGCGACTGCCCTGGCAAGCGCGAGGCATACGGGCGAGTAGAGCGGAGCATCACCGGGTGCATCAAGTCATATTTCCAGGTTCTTTCCATCGGGAGTTGGTACCTCCCTTTTTTTTTTTTGAATTGGTAACTATTGTATATATTAATAATATCAGTATGAAAACCAAATTTACATGAAGAGGATAAGTAGATGTTCTGATTTGAGACCTAGCAAGTTCCTAGTATGTCTATGATTGTCAATGTATCTTCTGTGTAAATCTGTTTACACCAAAAACAAAAAAGAAGAATACAATTGAGTTTGATCTTCTGTACTGGATTGCTTCTATCTTCAAAACATCTAGCGTTCCTTTCCCTCCAAATTGTCCACCAGATACAAGCCGGGACAGTCCTCCATCTATCTCTACTAGTTGCTTCAGCTCCAGCTTCTTCCCAGCTATAAAGAACATCTTTAAGCATGTATGGCATTGACCATGAAATACCCCTAAGACTAATAAAGATTTTCCATAGTTGATCTGTAATCTTGCAATGTAGAAATAAATGGCTGATAGTTTCAGCATTTTCCCCACATAGAAAACATCTTGAACACAGAGAAATTCCCCTTTTTATGAGATTATCATGGGTTAATACCGCCTCCTTTGCTAGTAGCCAAGTGAAGCATGCTACCTTGTATGGAATCTTTGTTCTCCATATATGTTTCCAAGGCCATGCGTCTACCTGTTGATTATTATGATTCAAAATCTTATATGCATCCTTCACCTGATAAACCCCTCTGTTGTGCCTCTGCCTTCAAAGTGAATCAAACCCTTCCTGTAATCCTTTAAATGCTTCCAGCTCTTTGTAAAGGTCAGCTAATCTTGTTATCTCCCAGTCATTCAACCGTCTTCTGAGAGCGATTTCCCATCCTTGATGACTCCCCATATCAGCTACTGTCCTATGCTGGTTTTGTGCTAAACCAAACATATCGGGGTATCTTTCCTTTAAGCTTCCGTGTCCCAACCAGTTATCATTCCAGAATGATGTGTTCCTTCCGTTGTTCACTCTTATGGAAGAGTGATGCTTCATTATAGGCCAAAGTTCTCTGATGGATTTCTACACACTTACACCATATGATGTTCTGACTTTTTTTGACACCCAGTTATTTTCCTCACCATACTTAGCTTTGATCACTTTGCCCCATAAAGATTGGGGTTCTTGAGAGTACTTCCATAACCATTTCATTATAAGAGCCTTGCTTTGATTCTTCAAATTCCTTATTCCTAAACCATCTTGTTTTTTAGCCAGTGTGAGTGTCTTCCATTTAAGTAAAGGGAAGACCTTTTTCTCCTTATTGTCTTGCCAAAGGAATGATCTTCGTAGTTTGTCCAATCTCTGTAAAATGCCGGCAGGAATTGGGAACAAAGACATCATATAAGTAGGAAGTGAGTCTAATACTGAGTTGATTAGAACTAGCATGCCCCCCAATGATAGGTATTGCGATTTCCATCTTGACAACTTCTTCTCACACTTTTCTATGACTGAATATTGCTCTTTCTCCGGTTGATGTGCAATCCCGAGACTCCCTCAAATAAAACCAAAATGATCCTTCGGAATCTAAGTTGTTCCTTTTCAGCGTCACAGAAGACTAGAGTATCATCACCATATTGGAGATGTGTGATCTCTAGATTGTTTGCCCCACTCCTGTTTACCTCAAAACCTTTCACCCATCCACTGACTTTAGCCGTTTTGATCATGTTGTTCAATCCTTCCATGGCTATAATGAATAGAAAGGGAGATAAAGGATCACCTTGTCTTAGACCTCTGTGTGAATGGAAAAAACCTTTAGGAGATCCATTTATGAGAATGGAGAATGTTACAATAGATATGCAAAATTTTATCCATCTATTCCATTTCTGCCCAAAACCCATTTGTTCTAACATTTTGAGTAGGAAGCTCCAATTTACATGATCATAGGCCTTCTCAATATCTAATTTGCATAAGATTCCAGGTTCTTTCTTTTTGATTCTTGAATCCACAGCTTCGTTGGCAATCAACACTGCATCTATTAGTTGTCTTCCTTTGATGAAAGTCATTTGTTGAGCATCGACAATTTTCCCTACCACCCAAGTCTTTCAGTCAAGACTTTTGAGAGCAGTTTGTAGAAGCTCCCTATCAGACTGATCGGTCTGAAATCTCTCAATTCTTTCGCACCTGTCTTCTTTGGATCAAAGCTATATATGTTGCATTGAAGCTTTTCTCAAACATATCCTGGGAATGGAAGTTGTTGAAGGCCTCCATGATGTCTTCCTTCAAAATGTCCCAACACTTTATGAAAAAACCCATTGTGTATCCATCCGGACCTGGGGCCTTGTCACTTGCACACATCTTCAGACAGCTCAAAACTTCTTGTTCCTCAAAGATACTCTGTAAAGACTCCCTCTCTGATTCAGAAATTCTTGGACTATTTTCGAAATTGACCGTTGGTCTCCACTCTTCAGGTTCTGTGTATAACCCCTTGTAGAATTCAATGATCTCGTTCTCTATTCTGTCTGGATCCTCGACTACTTCATGTCGAATCAATAGTTGATCAATGTTGTTGTTTCTCTTGTGTGCATTAGCAGTGCGATGGAAAACTTTTGTATTCCTGTCCCCTTCTTTGAGCCACAGAGCTCTTGATTTCTGTCTCCATGCACTTTCTTCGTTCTTGAGTTGTTCCTCAATCTCCATTAGAGTAGCTGCCTTCCTCACTGATTCCTCCTCTGTCAGCGCTCTTAGTTGTTGTGTTACCTCAAAACCTGCGAGTTGACTCAACAATTTTGATTTTTGCAATCCCAAATTACCTTCACAACTTCTGCTCCATTCTTTTAGCTTGCCCTTGAGAGCTTTTAACTTGCAAGCTAAAATATAATCTGGTCTTCCTGAGAATTCAAAATATGTCCACCAGTCTCTAATTCTGACAACAAAACCTTCCACATTCAGCCACCAATTTTCAAACTTAAAGTATGATTTAGCTTGTTCCCAAGCACCACAGTATAGAGCCACAGGTGAATGGTCAGAAATCAGCCTTTGTTGGATAGTTTGCTTGATGTTTCTGAAACTTTCATCCCATTCTTCTGAAATGAGAAATCTATCAATTCTTGAAGCGGTTGTATGATTGCCCCCTTTGAACCAAGTATAGTAGCCTCCTTCAAGTCGAAGATCTATCAACTCCATATCTTCTATAAAATCCGAGAATTCCACCATCGCTCTGGACCTCCTTGAACATTCCCGTTTTTCAAAAGGGTACCTTGTAACGTTAAAATCACCACAAACCGCCCAAGGACCTTCCATCAATCCCCTCACTGCACCAATTTCTCTCCATACTATTTTCCTTTCTATTCTGCAATTTGGGGCATACACTCATGTTATGTGACATTGAAAATTCTGTAAAAGAGCCTCGAACTTGCAAGTCAAAGTGTATGCACCAGTCAGTAAAACCTCCCATTTCCATACTCTGCAATCCCATAATAACAAAATCCCCCCTCTCGTGCCGCTAGCTTCTAAACTTGCATACCTCACCCATCTCTCACCCCATATTTGATTGACTATTTCCTTGATATCCCCCTCCACTTTTGTCTCTTGCATGCATATAATGTCTGCCCTCCAGTTCTGCACTTGACTTTTTATGATCTCCTTTTTCTTTTTGTCGTTTAATCCCCTTACATTCCAGGAAATTACTTTGATCTTCATATTGAAATGATTGATAGATCTCTTCCCCTACTCCTTTTCCCGTCACTCTTGAATTTGACATCAAACGAAGTTAATCCTTTTAATTCCAGTGATCCTTTGAACCTTTGTTTCTTCACCTCCAACTCTGTCTCCACCCTTCTAACCTGTCTGCAACTGTCAATTTGCATTAACAACTCCAATGCTTTTCTTCATGGCCTTGAAAATCTACTCCAAACATTTTCCCCAATTTGATCATATTTTGATGGACCCATAGTGTTGCATCCATGTCTTTATCCATTAATGGGTTGTGTTGCTGAACTGCTATAGGAGTCACCTCCTCGATTTCCTAATCTTGTATAGAGCCGAAGTGCTTTAGTTGTTCTTGTTGCTCCAAAGCACTTCCAGCTTGATCTTCCCCCATATTTGTGTTTATGATCTGCTCCCCTGCCTTCTGTTCCAGTCTTGCTATCTCTGCTCCACCTTCTGGCTGATTGCTACTGTTAAGTGTTGCCTTTGGCATCCTTTCAAGGTTTGCATTGGAGATTGGATCCCTTGGATTGGACTCTTTTGCCTTCAAGTAAGAAGGGCCTCCCATTTCCTCAATATAAGGCTTCAGGGTAATTTCATCACAGAACTCACATGAGAGATCATTAAAAATGACGTGTGCAGCCAAATCAGAGTCATAGGACTTCAGCTCGTTGTTTGTCACTTTAATGCTCCGATTTATCGAACTCGAACCATGTGTAAGTTGCACACATGCCTTTCATTTATCAGTGTTTTGCAATATGGTGCATCCCACTTGATTGTTCAAGTATCTCTCTGCTTCAAAGCATTGTTCGTTTTCTGGCATCTTCAGCTCAAATCTTGCCTGTCTTTCAGCCCAGATTGGGATGAAAAATTTGATCCCGTCTCTTTCAATCCCAACCTCATTGGGAATCTTTCCGCCATCACCAACAATTTTAATTCTAGCCCACTTAAGATGATTTTTGAGATCGGTTTCTTCTTTAGTAGCTATCCATCAACCACAGAGATCTCCTATTTCTTTGAAGATCTTTTGTGACCATAGATGTAAAGGAATCCCCATGGCTCTAATCCAGCATGTTTCCACCATTTGTGAGTTTGGAATGCATCCAGCAGTATGATTCCACCATTCCAGATGAAGCTTGAACTTTTTCCATCTCCAGTCTCCTTGCAAAATCTGCTCCGCCATGTATCTGTTCGGAAATTCAAAAAGAAACATGTTGCCAGTCATTTCATACATGTTGACTCCATATGCTTTGTCCCATGAAGCACTGGCTCATCGCCTTATGTCTGCTAAAGTGGGTCAGGGGAGGGTAAGGGGAAAGAGGGAGCTTGTAGATTGAGGATCGGGTTGTGGAACATAAGCACGCTGACGGGTAAGTCTATTGAGTTGGCAAAGATTCTCCAGAAGAGAAAGGTTAATAAAGCTTGTGTCCAGGAGACTAGGTGGGCAGGGCCGAAGGCGAGGAATGCGGACGGGTATAAGTTGTGGTACTCTGGAGTCGTGAGGGGTAAGAATAGAGTGGGTATGTTGGTGGATAGGGATCTTAGAGAGTCTGTGGTTGAGGTTAGGCGAGTGAATGATAGGCTAATGTTTATTAAGTTGGTGATTAGTGAGTGCACCCTCAAAGTAGTTAGCGCTTACGCGCCGCAAGCGGGCTTGGATGAGGAGGTTAAGAGGCGATTTTGGGAGGGCTTGGACGAGATTGTGCGTAGTATTCCACCTACCGAAAGGTTATTTATTGGAGAGGACTTTAATGGCCATATTGGGGTGGTTGCTGGTAGTTATGGCGAGGTGCATGGTGGCTTTGGCCTTAGTGATAGGAACGGAGGAGGTACTTCGCTATTAGACTTCGCTAAGGCTTTCGAGCTGGTGATTGCGAACTCGACTTTTCCGAAGAATGGAGGAGCATCTGGTTACTTTCCGAAGCTCGGCGGTGAAGACTCAGATCGATTACCTTCTCCTCAGAAGGTGTGATAGAGGGTTGTGCAAGGATTGCAAGGTTATCCCGGGAGAGACCCTTGCGACTCAGTATAGACTCTTAGTGATGGACATCGGCATTATGATGAAGAAGAAGAAGAGGTATGCTCGTGGCCGACCGAGGATTAGATGGGGAGCTTTAACCAAGGATAAAGCCCAGGAGTTGGAGGGGAGGTTATCCGCTATGGGAGCTTGGAGGAGTAGTGGAGACGCAAGCACTATGTGGTCAACGACGGCGAACTATGTGAGGGAGGCGGCGAGAGAGGTGCTATGTGTATCGAAGTGTTTTTCGGGCAGGCACCAAGGAGACTGGTGGTGGAATGACATAGTCCAAGGTAAAGTGGAGGCGAAGAAGGTAGCGTACGCGAAATTGGCAGGGAGCACAAGCGAGGAGGAGAGGAGAGCGAATAGAGAGAGGTACAAAGTGGCTAGGAAGGAGGCAAAGCTGGCGGTTACAGAGGCTAAGAATGCAGCGTTTAGCCGTCTATACGAGGAATTAAGGGAGAAAGGCGGGGACAAGAAGTTGTTTCGGCTAGCTAAAGCGAGGGAGAGGAAGGCCCGGGATTTAGACCAAGTAAGGTGCATCAAAGACGAGGATGGTAGAGTATTGATGGGAGAGTCCCAGATTAAGCAGAGATGGTAGACGTACTTTTATGGTCTTCTAAATGAGGAGGGGGGCCGGGATATAGCGCTAGGGGACTTGGGGCATTCAGAGAGTCTCCGAGATTTTAGGTATTGCAGGCGCATTAAGGTGGAGGAGGTCGTGGGGGCTTTGCGTAAGATGAGTAAGGGTAGAGCGACCGGGCCAGATGAAATTCCGGTTGAGTTTTGGAAGTGTATGGGTAGAGCAGGATTGGAATCGCTGACTGGGTTGTTCAATGTAATTTTTAGGACGAAAAGGATGCCGAAGGAATGGAGGTCGAGTACAGCGGTACCGTTGTACAAGAACAAAGGTGATATCCAGTGTTGTAACAATTATAGGGGTATTAAGTTACTTAGCCATACCATGAAAGTCTGGGAGAGGGTGGTGGAGGTGAGGGTAAGGAAGACGACGTCTATATCCGACAATCAGTTTGGGTTCATGCCGAGCCGCTCCACTACGGAAGCTATCCACCATATCAGGAGGTTAGTGGAACAGTACAGGGATAAGAAGAAGGATCTGCACATGGTGTTTATTGACTTGGAGAAAGCGTATGACAAGGTTCCTAGGGAGGTGCTCTGGAGATGTCTTGAAGCGAAGGGCGTGCCGGTAGCCTACATAAGAGCGATCAAGGACATGTACGATGGATCTAAGACTAAGGTTAGGACTGTGGGAGGCGACTCGGAGCATTTCCCGGTTGTTATGGGATTACATCAAGGCTCTGCGCTTAGCCCATTCTTATTTGCCTTGGTGATGGATGCTTTGACACACCATATTCAAGGGTAGGTGCCATGGTGTATGTTATTTGCTGATGACATAGTTCTAATTGACGAGGTGAGGGCCGATGTTGACGAGAGATTGGAGGTTTGGAGACAGACTCTCGAGTCTAAGGGTTTCAAATTGAGCAAGTCTAAGACAGAGTACCTGGAGTGCAAGATTAGCGCTGAGTCAAGGGAAGTAGGCGGGGACGTGAGGCTTCGGTCACAGGTCATCCCCACGAGAGATAGCTTCAAGTACCTTGGGTCGATGATTCAAGGGGACGGAGAGATCGACGAGGACGTCACTCACCGCATAGGGGCGGGCTGGATGAAATGGAGGCTTGCATCTATAGTCTTGTGTGACAAGAAAGTGCCACCGATACTCAAAGATAAGTTTTATAGAGCAGTGGTTAGACCGGCCATGTTGTATGGGGCAGAGTGTTGGCCGGTTAAGAACTCTCATATCCAGAGGATGAAAGTAGCAGAGATGCGGATGCTGAGATGGATGTGCGGGCACACTAGGAAAGACAAGATTAGGAATGAAGATATGCGGAAGAAGGTGGGCGTCGCCCCTGTGGATGACAAGATGCGGGAAGCGAGGCTTAGATGGTTCGGGCACGTGCAGAGGAGAAGCCTTGATGCACCGGTGAGGAGGTGTGAGCGGTTGGCCGTGGTGGGTACGAGAAGAGGTAGAGGGAGACCTAAGAAGTATTGGGGAGAGGTGATCAGGCAGGACATGGTACGACTGCAGATTTCCGAGGACATGGCCCTTGATAGGAAGGCCTGAAGGGTTGTAGGATAGGGGTAGTAGAGCTTTCCTTACTTCATACCGGGGGTGAGGCGGGGTTGGATTAGGGTTGATCTTAGATGGCTTGCAGTTTATGTTGAACCCACACTATTCTTGCTATTTATCTTAGCGACGAGCCTTAGACTTTGGTTACTGTTATTGCATGTCATTCATCTTTTGGTTTTTATGTTTTTGTTACTATTACGGTTTCTACTGGAGTTACTAATGAATTCTCTTTTCTTGTTATTTATTTCCGTCTTTCTGAGCCGAGGGTCTATCGGAAACAGCCTCTCTGCCCTATCGGGGCAGGGGTAAGGTCTGCGTACACATTACCCTCCCCACAGACCCCATTATGTGGAATTTTATTGGGTTGTTGTTGTTGTTATCCTTCAACGAGTTACCTGTAGCAGCTAAAGGTCTATATAGGCTGGATTTTGTTCAAATAATATCCTTCAAGCACAAACAGCAAAAAAAGCATGCTGGTGAAGTATAAGTGTAGTTTAGCATGGGTACTCTGTATCATAGCTGCATTTTTTGTATTTGGATCAAGCTAGAGTAGCTTGTATGTCCTGGAGTATATCAATGCTGTAACTAGTATAGTGGTAGATCTTACTGGAGAGTCTTTTATATCCCCAGTTTGTTTTGCGAGGTAAGGACATAGGGCCCCCCTCTTTTTGATGTAGCCATACAGCGTAATTAACATAAAAATAAAAATAAAAGAATGTTGAGAACCCAATAGACAAGTACACCCATGACTGTAGCTCTAGAGATCAATCCATGGATCTAAGAAAAAGTAGCAGATACAAGTGCCTGTGACTCAACACAGAACTTTATGAGAAAGCTGTAACCAAACCATTTTCGTAGTGTCTGACACAAGCCACCAGACACACAGATGCATAGGCCAATCGGTACCATGACCAACATAACATACTGCTACAAGAGCTAAAAAATTATTGAGTGTAACACTTGAAACTAATTGATTCCTTCTGATAATTGTAGCTATTCTAACGGCTAACAAGATTTCCAAATTGCAAAGAAGTACAGAAATTACTCTTTAGAGACATATTGCATAGAAGCCCCTGATTGAGACAGCATCTCCCAGAAAGACTTTACTCCAATGCAACCTGAGCAAGATTTATCATTGAACACATGAGTTTCAGCAATATCTGGATTCATCCTTCTCACTTCATCTGGCAGATTCTCTAGCTAGATCTCCACAGAACATAACAAGTATCAGCTGCCAAAAACAAAGTCATCAATTGAGGAAAGAAATTATTTCAGTCCATTCTCACCTTGCTCTGGAATGATGGGGGATCCCCAAGATACTCCTTCATATACAATCGTGCAACATGGAATGGATATCGAACTGAAGCTTTTCCTTTTTGAGAGGGTAATTGTGGTGCTGAATTTGAGAATCCTAGTTAAATGATATCAAATTTGTCAAAGAAAGATTTAAGACAAGCCCTAAGGAGTCTATCTACAAACTTCAAATTTACCATTAGAAGCACCGGAATCGTTTCTTTTGAGAGGGGTGACAATTTTGGCAATTCGAGGCTTCTTAAATGGAGAAACAAAACTTCCCCTTCCAGGTTTCCTCTTCTGACCAAAGTTTTGGTTTCTATCTGCAGATCCAGCTCCAATGTTATTTGAGATATTCACCAAAGGACCCCTAGAAGGCCTTTGTAGCAATTTAGGTTTTGAAGGGATGTCATTTTCTCTTAGGTCAATCGCTGCTGAGTTCTTGTTGAATGCTTCTCCATGCTGAGGAATACTATGGTCCGGCCTACTCGTGCTTTCTTTTGCCACAGCATCAAACTCCTTCATCAAGTTACTTGCTGGAGCGAGATTCTCTGTTTTAACCGAAGACTTCTTATGGTACAAAGTTGATCCAAATGGGGGTGTAAAAAGGCTTGACGAGCCACTGCCTTTTGCTGCCGATAAGAGGGAAACAGGAGTATCTGAGTTTAATTCTTTAATGGAGGAGTGATCAACATATTTGTGGTCTTTTGGAAAAGAAAACAATGGATCAACCACATCCTTTTCATCTACAAGACATCCCAGCTCTGGATCTCCAAGCAGACTCCTTGCACGTTTCAATGCCTCAGAAGAAACTGATATTGATCTACCACCAGCAGTATGAAACTTTATCGGAGGAGGTTTATCTGCACGATGCAGAAAATCTGGTACTAACTCCTCCGCTGCACAAACTGAGGAGTTAAGTTTAACATCAAACGGAGACAGTGAAGCTGCTGAAGCTTTAGTAGACCATGTGTTAGCAATCCCCTCTACTGCCACGAAAGGAACTGAACTCCGAAACCCAAAGCGCTCGTCTGAAGATCGATTTTTCTTTTCAGAACCTTGAAATGTTTCACTGTCACCATTTTCTTCCAAGCCCAACAATGCCTTGGCCCTATTAAGACCTGCGGAAGATATACTAACTGCTTTACCAGAGCCTGTCTGGAACATTGAGTTCGACGTGTTAAATTGTTTCTCCAAGCCAGAAAGGAAAAAAGATTCTGGAGCATTAAGAGCTTTCCCTGAGCCTTTCTGGAACGCAGCTTCCTGAAAGGCAAAACTGTTCTCTCTTCCAATCCCTTGTCCTGCATAATAACTTTTATGTATTTGATAATGCATATATCCAGACCACCATAAAAGCAAGAAATTCAAAATATGGACTCATATACCCCACTATCTCTCTACAATTGAGAAACTAAAGAAACTCGAGTTACATGTTACAAAACTACAACATTATATTCCACTGAATAATGCAAGATTGATTTTCTATACATTTTAGGTCAAATTCTGGTTCAGTGTAGACTCATTTCTTCTTCTGCTTCTGATCTTATTTTAAAGTCAAATGTCAGAGTACTGAAGCACGTTGTAGCATAATTAAATACCAGATTTTCTAAACTTAAATTAAGAGTAAGTAATTCCAGCAGCATACCTTTTCAGAAAAATCAAAAGAAGAAACTTTACCAATAGCAAAGAAAACAAAATCAATATAATAAATTATTACTCCTGAAGGATGAAACATGAGACCTGTGTCCCGGACCACATTGTTTTTATCATTAAGGATCGAAAGAGCTCTTGATATCGAAGACTGCTTCACTGCCACAGGCTTCCCGGATCCAGTTCGAAAAACTGGAAAATTCGCCGTGAAACTTGTATCACTACTCCCCGCTAATTTCGATCTTCCTGTATCGATTAATGTAACTTAATGCACGTATTGAAACTTTACGATTTATATAAAGGGGAAAAAAACAATGAAGTAGGTACCTTGACGCAAGAGGTCGGCCATGGATTGGAGCTGCTGAGGAGCTGCTAGGGCTAAGCTCGACTCTTCGATTTTAGTCTCTTCATCGGAGATTTTCCATCGGAAATCATTCCCGGCGGCGGAGTACAACTGCCACGTCGGCATTTTCCGGCAATTTTATGCAATGTCAAATCAATCTGTGAAGAGTAGCTTCGGAAATTTTGTTTGTGCCGAGGAGAATAGGGGGAGCTTATTTGAAAAAGCGGGAAATTTTGTTTCTCTATTACAATACCCGCGCATTCAAGAGCAAATATCATTTGTAGCCCATTGGGCCAAACATATATCATCCCATAGCCACAAATTTACCCATACAATTCATATCCTAAAAATAATAACAACTGGTAGCCGTCGCCTCCCATCCCTATCTTTCTTCCTTACTATCTTTCTTCTTCTCTCTCGCGCCAGAAACCTATGGTTGTGGTTCCATGGACACTTTTCTCTTTCTCTCTCGCTCTCTCTCTCTTTAAAAAGCCTCTTTGGTTTCTCTTGTTGTTAATTCAAAAGTATCGATGGAAACTTCATCTAGGCTGAACGGTTTGACATGACTTTTGACACCATGGGTATCGATTCATCGGTCGATGAGGTACTCTCTGAGGTTCAGTCTACTGTTGTCAACCCTCTTTTCTTGAAGAATAGATCTCTTGAGAAGACCAGAGGTTTCATCTCCACCTTCAGGAACTCAGTCTATCTGGACGGATCAAACTACAAGCAATATCACAAAGTGAAAACAGGAAAGAAGAGAAAATCGTCTAGTCAGGGAACAGAATACGAGGAAGCTGGTACAGAATCTTCACCCGTGATTCTGGTGGTGACATTCGCAGCTGGTTTTTCTTTGCCATCAGATGATGAAGTTATCCAAATATATAACAAGTTTGGGGATCTGAATGAGAAGGAAACAGAAGTGTTACACGATTCAAACAGAAGTGTTAGACTGTCACTTTCAAAAGCATATGCTGGCGCTCTGTGCATACATGCCTCAAGTGTTATATTCCTGAATTGAGAAAAATAACGAGTTAGGATTTGTTTTCAGGTCGAGTGTTCAGGAGATGAATATATGTAGTTTTATCTGTAATGTAATAGAAGAGATGACAATAACAACAACGATTAATAGTATCGACTATCATTATACAATTTGTATACAATAGATATACAAACGGAGACTGTCATTATACAGAAAATATACAAAATAAACTATCAATATACAAAATAGATAGTCACTATACAAAAATATACAAAATAGACTGTTACTATACAAAAGATATACAAAATAGATAGTCACTATACAAAAATATACAAAATAGATTGTTACTATACAAAAGATATACAAAATAGATAGTCATTATACAAAAATATACAAAATAGATTGTTACTATACAAAAAATATACAAAATAGACCGTCACTATACAAAATAGACTATTACTATACAAAAAATGTACAAATAGAGTGTCACTATATAAAATAGACTATTACTATACAAAAAATATACAAAATAGACTGTTATTATACAAAAAATATACAAAATAGACTGTCATTCAATTTTTAGCTAATATTATTAGATCCAGAAGTACAAAATACAATTTAAAAAGGCAAAAAGGGGTTGCTCCATCGCGCCAGGTAGGGGTCGAACCTGCGACCTTCAGCTTAGGAAATAAACGCCCTATCTACTGAGCTACAAGCACTTGTATTGTCATACTCATTCCTTTCGGCTACTATATGCAATATGTTTGGACCGAAGGGCCATTTTTTGAAAGTGGTACAAAACATGGGCCATTAAAATTTTGAGGGGCTAGAGGGTAATTTTTCCTACTTTATATATATTCTTGTTTGGTGAGTTGTCTAACTTGATCCGCTATGAAGTTTGAATTTATTAGGTTCATAGCATACTTATACTCACTTGGATTGAGCCTCAACGTTGTTCAGCTTCTTGGACAGCGGCATATTATTTCTACATTTTCTATGTGGGCATCCGTAATAAAGTGGACTTGTTCATCATATCAAAGAAAAGAAGAGAAGGAAAATTAAGAGAGTTATTGTAGGTGTCGGAGGAATTAAAGTTATACTTCATTCTACAACATGTAACTGCAAGGTTTCACCCTTTTTTCCCAAATGATATTCTGTAATCATATTGGGATCCGATTAATTTGAATTCGCGTCATACAAGGCCCATATATAAACGCTCTATATCAGGATTTTTCATGGGATTTTTACCTATCTATACTACATATGAAATTTATTTACCCTTCCTAATCAAGTTTTAACTTAATTACATGGGCATATATAATTTACCAATTATGTACAAATTAGTATTAATGAGTATCCCTTTATAGTATGAATTGAATAGGGAATCAGTTATTTTTTCACCCCTGCTCTCTCTCTCTCTCTCTCTCTCTCTCTCTCCTTCTCTGTTCTTTCCCCAATTTATCTTCCTTCGTTTTCACTACTTTTTATCCTTTCTTTTTTTTTTTCCAGAAAATTCATCAATGAATTTTAATTATTTTAATGTAGTGTTTAACTTAGCAATTTCCTTTCATGTTGCACAATTGGTATCCGAATTGAAATTGTCAATCAATAAATTTTGAAAGTACTAGATTCTCCACCATTGACAGCCATTAAAAGCTCTGAAGCTTTGAATTGGAATTTGAATTTCTAAAACTATTGTTTGTTTGGATTCAGTGTTGTTGCAAACAATTAGGAATATTTTTTGGAGTTTATATCCCAATTTTAAGGGTGTTTAGTGAAGATTAGACTTGGTTTTGGCTGAATTTCAGATTGAAACTCTAAGAAGAAGAAGAAGAAGAATACACGACATACAATATACTTACGAAATTGTATAAAAGTTGTGTGTAAATTATATTTAAATTAAATTATTTTGTAATTATATTTTTTTTATTTAAATGTTGTATGAAAGTTGAAGAATATTTGTATATTATATGAATCGCTGTATGAAATTTATATTTAAGTTATAAATACTATCTTTTTACATAAAGTTATTGATATGTATCACAATTATATTAAGAGTGAAAGTTTTGACTGGAATTTTAGAAAGGAAGAAGAACACACCACTTACAAAATATATACAAAATACATATTGTATAAAATTTGTATAAAAATTATATTTAAGTTGTATGGTATTATTATTGTATTTAACTGTATAGAAATAATATAAGAAAATTGTAAATAAGTTATCTATTAGGCCATCCTGCCTATTGATAAATCGTAGTTAAATGAAAGAAGTCAGTATGCAAACACATATTATATTTACATTGATTCGAGGTAACTTTTTATAATTTCGGGCTTATGGACAAGCTGTATGGGTCAAAATCTGACCACACGTGGTTTTGCGCTAAAAGGAATGGTGAAGGATCGACTGAGTCGTGGTCGTACCCACAAGGCGTAATAACAATGAGTATCTCGGCCACTGCCGAGATCGAGCCATCAAAAATCTTGTACGGAAAAACGTATGTCTAATACTTGACGGGAGCCATGAAAAGTATAATCAAGAGAGAGGGATGGAATATATATAGGAGGTAAGAAGGCAAGAAAAGAGGACTTACTCCCTGAGGAGAGAGGGGAATGGAAGAACAGGAGGAGAACTCCAACAACAAAGCAAAAGCCTAGATTTTGGTGGCAAATCTTTGTAATCGTCATTGCTGAGTCAATAAAGATAGATCTCATAGTTATCAATGGAATTCCTTCCTTTCCTTCTTTGCTCTTACATTACGGAACCATATATCAAGGATGTAAGCTTGTCATTTATGTCTGATGTCTTTTAATAATCTTAAGAAGAGTTATATAAGCTCGTCTGTATTCGATTCTCGTATTTAACATGCTTTGATCTAGAGTTAATTACTCTTGGTTATGATTTACCCTCTTTTTTATCATTAATTAGTTTAACAAAAAGCTTAACACTTTTTTGATCAAACAATTTGGCGCCGTCTGTAGGGATTTCTTAGCCAAATTTTTAGTTTCCTTTAGATCTAAAACCAGCCAAGTATCACTTCTAGGCTGTCATAGCCTCACCTCCTCGGTATAAATACCAACTCGAAAAAGTGATAGATAAGCTTTTGAGATAACCAAACCAATTTGGGTCAGATTTGTACATGAAATTGAAATTATGTCCGATGTCTCTACAAAACCCATGCCTCATCTGTAGCGATATGTTTAGCACGTCATATGCATGTTCAAAGTAGGATCACGGTAACCACGTACGCACTTAGCATGACCGCGATCATATTTAACGTATTTACTTTGTATACCGGCCTGAACTCTCACCTCTTAGGAAGGGACGATAGCCAACTATGTGATTCTTTGAGATAACGGGCATATCCTGCCTTACTCTCGTACCCACGCGCACTATGTGATTTATGAACAAAGCATGACATGTTTCCCTTATTGTTTGTGAATATCGAACGGGATCAGATTGGGACTCGGTCTCGAGATCCCAACGAGCAATGTAAGTTCAGCCTACGAGAAGCCTAGACGCGACTAACGACGAAGCCAAACATGACTGCCAAATCTGAAACCGCCATTCAAGCATGGGGCGAAGAAAGTAACCCCACAATGCCTTTTCCCCCTTCACCGACTTTCCAGGTCAAGGTAACATGCAATTTTGTTTGGATTTAACTTATCATACTCTCTTTTGGCTCAAAACAAGAACACGACCATTCGCACAGGTACGCGAACAAGGAACGAATGCCACCAGACATACCGGGAAAATGTTTCGTAACATGCCCTCTCGCAAGCAAGGACCAGCAAAGGCATCTGTGCCATACCGTATCGTTAAATAATAGAAATGGCCCAGAACAGGCCGATATTATTAAGAAACAATCTCCGGAATCGGGGATTGAGCAACGGGTCCATGAAATGTATAGTCTCCCCAACCGGCAAAGCATATGCTCGAAAAGCCTAGTGCCTAGTAACCCAAATAATAAGTTCATTGCCAGTCTAGCCAACAGCCTTTCTGGGCCGAGCAACAAAGGGACCGGATAAATCGGGACTCCACCGATGCATACAAACTATGCAAAGATGCACATACTCTCTAATGAAATCATAATTAAGCAAACCGGGACTTACCTCGTTGCAGGCACAGAGTAATGATCTCCAATAAAAGTAATGCAAAGGATAAATCTCACTATCCCTCCAAACCCACATCGGCAAGAAAATAAAACTCGACTTCGCTCGAGTTAACACCCTCACAGCCATCGGCCATCGCCAAATGGGTTATGATTCGATTTCGCTCGAATTAACACCCTTAAAAACATCGCCCATCTCCAAATAAAAGGAAAGTTCGACCTCGCTCGAACTTAAAACGGGTTACAATTTCGACCTAGCTCAAACTCACACTTACGACCGCCGGCCATCACTAAGTGGAAATAAAAATTCATCCACACGAATCAACAAATCAAAGTTCGACCCCGTTGAACTCATAACGACCCAAAGTTTGATCTCACACGAGCTCTCCCTCCGCCGTCGTCAAACTCTCCAAGAAAATATTGACTTCGCCCAAGATGACAACTCCAAGTTCGACCTCGTTCGAATATATAAGTCAAAAGTTGACTTCGCCTAAGTCGGCAACTCCAAGTTCAACCTCGTTCGAATATATAAGTCAAAAATTGACTTCGCCAAGTCGGCAACTCCAAGTTCGACCTCGTTCGAATATATAAGTCAAAAATTGACTTCACCCAGTCTGCAACTCCAAGTTCGACCTCGCTCGAATATATATGGAAAAATTAACTTCACCAAAATTGGTAAGTCTAAATTAGATCCCACTCGAATATACAAGTCAAAACAGACTTCGCCCAAGACGGCGAGTCTAAATTCGACCACGTTCGAATATACAAATCAAGCTTGATTCCGCCAAGTTGGCAAGTCAGAAGTCAACCTCGCCCGAACTTGCAGATCGAGTGACTTCATTCGAACTCACACAACAAGATCCGACCTCGCTCGGATCAAGCAAATTGGATCCGCCCTCATTTGAATTCCCAATTAAAAGATCATGGACTCATCACAGAGAAATCTAAAGATCTTCTCCCCAAGAAAGAAAAAACAAAAAATAAACGGGAGAGAAGGAGAAAGAAAGTCAAAAGATACACAAACACAGGCGAAGCAACTATTTTATTCAAATGTACGTGCGCAACAGCCGCACCTTACAAAAAGGCCAAAACGAGCCCTAAAAAAATGAAAACAAACAACAAAAAGAACAAAAAAACTAAGTACAACAACTACAACAAAGTTTCACTCAGCGTCATGTCAACTGCCGTTCTCCCCAGCGTCATCATCTCAGAAGGAAGCCCATCCTCAATATCAACTCCATCACTAGCCTCCTGTGTCGCAGGGTCGTAACCGCATGCAGTACGAGCCTCGCGTGCCTTCGCCCGAACATCTTCAAAGACGGCCTCAGGAACGCTTCCCGCCTCCCATAAACCCTTGTATATATCGCATTGGGCCACAACATGGACCCATAGCTCATATAGGTTGTAGGTAACAGTAGCCGATGCGGACTCATAAGGGGGAGCTTGAGCCAATAACTGCACCTTCTCGGCTTCAAGAGCCGCAACTCGGTCTCCCAAGCTCGAAGCATCCCGATCAAGTTCACCAATTCGCTCCTAGCCGTGCCTCCCTCAGCGTGGCCGTCGCCCTCTCAGATTCCTACTCAGACTTGAGGACGCGGATAGTGTCTTCTAGCGCCGCCACCCTCACCAAAGCCGACATTTGAGAACCCTTGGCTGCCTCCAATTCGGCCGCTTTCCTTTCCAGCTCGTCCACCTTCTCCGTCCATTTTGCACTAAGAGCGTTGACTCTAGTAGCATTTTTCTCAAGTTCAGCCCGTAAAGATAGCACCTTCGCCAGAAGGTCCTCGCACTCCGTGACAACCCCTTTGCCCGCCTCAAGCTCCTCGTCTTTGGCATGAAGTAGCTCCTCGAGCTTGCTGCATTTGCGGATAGACCGCATCAGGTCCTCATCTCTTTTCTCCAACTCGTCCCTGGAGGACTGGGTACTAGCGCCCGCTCTAAGCTGCTCGCGCATCTCACGGCACCTGTTACGATACCGCCGATACTTCTCGGCCATTTTGAGAAAAATCTCGGCCCGTGTCTTAGCCCTACGAGCGCTTTCGAAGTCTAACAAAAAAAGAGAGAAGGGAGAAAGAGTCAGTAAAGACAAAGGGAACAAGACCAAGAAACAAAAGGGAACTCACCCTTAGGCCCATCGCGGCCACACCGCGTGACAACTCAGAAGCGCTGACCTCCTGAAATGATCTGCTTTCACCGGCGGAGCATAGAAGATCGAACTGTGGCACCAAATTCACCGTGTCCAGCAGCAAGTTGAAATCCAGCGGAATTTCGAGTGTGCGGGAGGGGCCTTCTGCCCTTACCGCAGTCCTTGTGAAGCCCTCCTCGAACATCCCCATGTCCTCGGGGTCAATGTTGGATTCAGATTCATAATCCTCAACCATGACGCCTTTCCCCTTCTCATCAGCCAAAGAAGGGGCACGGTTCTGCCGGGATGATAATGGTCTGCTCGAAACAACTACGGCAGCCTCGGAACTCCGTACCTCCACTACAATAGCCTCTTAAACGCTCGCAACGGGCATTGCCTCCGCCTCCCGGCTGGCCCTACCGCCGGTTTCAAGTACCGTTGAAACAAGGTTGCCCCTCAAGGGAGTTTCGGCTATAGAAGCCCCTTTAAACACTACCCTTCATCTCTTCGACGGGGCCTCTCCACTACCGATGCGAGAAGATTCGCCCATTGAACGGACTGCGGGGACTGGAGTCTCCGGTTGAGAGGCAACCTCCAAACGAACGGCCTTGGCCGCGGGCGCGGTCCGACAAGCGTCCAGACTCTCTACGCCCTCGCCCGTAGTAACTCTTGGTGCGGGCTGGGCGGAGGTCAGCGGTTGATGAAATGCAAGCGGAGGAGCCCTCGTCTTTCGCACTCCTCTCCGACCTGTATCATATAATGACAAGGTTAAAGAAACCGTGAAGCAGAGGACAAAGCAAAACCACAACAAGCCAACTCACCAGTAAGAGGCTTGCGCCCGAACTTCTTATGGAAAGGCGCCCATTCACGAATCCCCATCGTGTGGGGAGAATTGCGCTCACCCACTTGCGGATATCGGCAATTAGTGGGGTAGTTATTCTCTCAGCTGCAAAAACAAAAACAAATCCTCAGCGAAGCCGTTAAAGGAAGACAACCGATGACTGTCTTAAGATGAATTGCATAAAGTAAACAGGAAAACTTACGAGCGAAATTCCACGTCTCAGGAAACCTTGCTGGGTTCGACACGACATGCTCTATTTGGACATAGAAGTAGCTCTCCCAAAAGCTGTGATTGGACTAATCGTCCATCTTCACCACCAAACTCTTGGTTCCTCGCATATGAATCATCATACCCCGAAGAAAAATGGGGGAGAAGAGGTGGAGCATGTGTCCTAGAGAAATTCCTCGGCCGGCCAGCTCTGCATACTTGATGAGCATGAGGAAGAGCTTGTACACATACGGAGAGAGTTGAGCTGGGCACACCTCATAGAAGCGGCAGAAATCCGCCACCAGAGAAGGAAGGGGAATCATGTACCCGATAACAAAGGGATGCGCGTAAAACGCGCAGTAGCTCGGGCGGTGTAAATGCACTATGTCTTGATCCGCCGGCACCATTTTGGTGTGATTGGGGATTCCCACTTGGCTTTGAGCGTCGTAATCGCTGCAGCATCCACAGTGGAAGGAATGGGCGTCGGTTCATCTCCAGCAGGACTGTTAAAATCAGTCCTCATCTTTTCGGGCGGGGAACCACCTCATCCACCATCGGAAACCCCTCGTCTTCCATCACCTCCACTCCCACTTCGAGTAGGGATAAGTCATTTTCCGGTACCGGAGCACCTACGGCTTTATCAGAATGGGAAGAAGCACTAGCTATTTGTTTTCGTTGATCGAAAGAAACGAAAATGATAAAGGAAAAAGACAATGGTCACAGCGAATCCTAGCAGAAGCAGAAGTATGAGAGACTAGAGAAGGAGGAGAAAGTTTGCAAAGTTCTTTATTAAACAATTGAAAAGCGTAACATTCAAATAAGAGGCTCCCCTATTTATAGGAATATAAATGCCATGAGCGGAACCAATAGCCGCCACTTAGAAAACGGAAAGGGCACGGGAAATGACACAATGCCTAGGAAACATGCGCCATAATGACGCATGAGAAGTATATATGACATCCTGAATTGACGTGACGATCCAATTCTGAACTAACGTAATGGTCCGACGCAATTCTTGAAGTGTCACGTCGCTACCTCGCCATGAGGATCTCGCTCCTCGCATAAAGCTTTTAGATTTTTCCCGATTTTTGAATCAACAGACTCCGCCCATCGAGCTTGCCAAGAGGCGACCCCAACGGGCAGATGGACTAACTGTATGGGTCAAAATCTGATCACACGTGGTTTAGCGCTAAAAGGAATGGTGAAGGGTCGACTGAGCCGTGGTTGTACCCACAAGGCATAATAACGATGAGTATCTCAGCCACTGCCGAGATCGAGCCATCAGAAAGCTTGTACGGCAAAACGTATGTTGTAATACTTGAGGGGAGCCATGAAAAGTATAATCAAGAGAGATAGTATTCTGGCTAAAGACCGTTGGACAAAGGGGAATATTTGAAATATATAAAGGAGGTAAGAAGGCAAGAAAAGGGGACCGACTCCCCGAGGAGAGAGAGGAATAGAAGAACAGGAGGTGACCTCCAACAACAAAGTAAAAGCCTAGATATTGGTGGAAAATCTTTGTAATCGTCATTGCTGAGTCAATAAAGATAGATCTTATATTTATCAATAACATTCCTTCCTTTCCTTCTTTGCTCTTACATTATGAAACAATATATCAAGGATGTAAGCTTATCGTTTATGTCTGATGTCTTTTAATAATCTTAAGAAGACTTATATAAGCTCGACTGTATTCGATTCTCGTATTTAACATGCTTTGATCTAGAGTTAATTATCTTTGGTTAAGATTTATCCTCTTTTTCATCATTAATTACTTTAACAAAAAGATTAGCACTTTTTGGTCAAACACAAGCCATATTGTGATTTCTTAAATTGGGATTAACCTAATGATATGAAAGGTAGAGCAATGAATAGCAAATAATTTCTGATAGGAGCTTATGAAAGATTCTACGCTGCTAAAGATGTTTTATGTATTACTGAGGTTAGTCTGTTTCTTCGTTGAGTCCAATCCTAGTCTGTAGGGTTTGTTACTAATGGACGAAGTTTAATTTCTGGTTTCTTGTATGATTTTGCCAGAAATTATGTAGTAAGACTTTAGAATCATCGATCCTAACATGTGATGCTTATCTCGCAAAAGTTGGAAGAGAGAGGTAACTATTGTGGTCGATGTGCGCCAGCATAAATAGATGAAGATCGAAGGAAGAGAAATCGAAGTGAATTATGAAGTGATTATATTTTGAATTAGTCTTTTAATAAAATGATTAAATCTATATATCGTAATAGTTTTTTCTTTTTGAGGAAACTGGAGAGATAAAAATTGGAGAGTAGCCGTGTCCTCTTCATTGAAAGAGGAGTGGAGAGAAAATAGAAAAATGGTGTAATTAAATCCCCTAATTTAAGATACTAATAATGGATTGTATATAATTTGTAAGTAATTCTTCTTTAGGGCGGGTAATATACAAAATTAGGATAATTTTGGTAATAAGTTTCAAATATTGTATAGGAAGGAAAAATCCCTTTTTTCATTCTCTTGATTTATACTTGAAACCTCTAAGTAAAAACAGGATGATAATATCCATTCTACCACAATCGTTGGTCGTCAAGCTTCTTCGCTCCTTCACATGCCCTTTCCTTATTAATTTTCGATTCTAATAAAGAACTTGGTAATTTTTCTAGGTTACGAACAT
The DNA here is from genome assembly GCF_001879085.1 of Nicotiana attenuata. NCBI lineage: Eukaryota > Viridiplantae > Streptophyta > Magnoliopsida > Solanales > Solanaceae > Nicotiana > Nicotiana attenuata. The sequence continues at coordinate 778,019 of NC_031991.1, read as the reverse complement.
TCAAGAGGGAGAATGCTTTCTTTTCCCTCCAAAAATTCCCTACCTTTCGCAACTGCAGTCACTCTTGAGGAGGAAAAAGAATAACGTATCTTTCTTTCATAATATTATTACGGGGTCAAAAAAATTCCCAAAAGATGCACCTTTCAGAAATAATGGAAATCGATCACCTTTTCTGCTTCCCATCATTTTCTTGTTCTATCACTAGATTCTAATACGAACTTGGTGGTAACTATGTAATAGCAAAATAATGTCAATCAAAATGTCATGTCACATAAATGATAGATCTCCTTCTTTTTCAATTATATTTGGTTTCTCGGTAAAGAAAATAATCAAGGCCAGATTCAACTGCCATAGCCTCATAGTTACTAGTTAGTTACGATAAAAATGAGTATAGCTTAATTTTTGTAGAAGATTATCCGCATCCTAAATTGGGGCATGGTCTTGAACACAAAAACAGAAATATTATGTTACTGTTTCGCTTTTAATATAATTGTATCCTTATTAGCCAAAAAAAAAAAGAAATATTATTAAGAATGAGTTTAAATACATTCTACTACTTTGGAGATTTACTTCAAAAAGACTTGGGCATGGTAAGAAATACTCGAATAAACTATAAACACTAAAGTATTCTGAGAGAGAAAAAAACTTTTCGGAGAAAAAAGGGAGGTGGGGAGAGTAGCTAGTAATTTAGGCCTTAATGTAAAGTACAGCCGTTTAAATCTGTGGGATGATCATTGCTTTACACTACTAGAAATTCGTTAAAAAGTGACCACATATAGCGACCGACGTTGGTCGCTTATCTCAATATACTGACCAAAATGCGTCCAAACAGGCTTTGTAGCTATATTGGTGGTCCCTTTATCTTAGCGACCAAAGTTGGTCTCTAATTAGCGACCAACTTTGGTCGCTTAGCTAAAATGACCAAGTGTTCACTGTAAATAAAATACCGACAAACTTTGATCGGTATAATATTTTAATAATATAAATTTAGCGACCAACGTTGGTTTGTACATTTAAATTACGATATTTTTTAAATTATTATATATTAAAAATTAGCGACCAACGTTGGTCTGTAAATTTGTAACGACCAGACTGGTCGTTTTGCCTTTTAGAACCCTGTTCGCTTAAATAAAACTTTCCGTACTTGCTTTAGCTAATTTACGACTTGCGGGGACGGTTGGTTCGGGAATTGAAAGAGTTTTGAGTGAAATATGTCCATTTGTTTCATTAGGATTCTCTTAAAAGATTAAGTTTGACTTTGGTCAATATTTTGAGCAAACAGACCTGGATTCATGATTTGACAGTTCCGGAGGGTCCGTGGAAAAATATGGGACCTGGGCGTATGCCCGGAATCGAATTCCAAGGTCCCTAGCCCGAGTAATGAATTTTTATTAGAAATTGTTAATTTGAAGCTTTAAGGATTTAAAGAAACTAAGTAATCATTGATTTCCTAGGTATCGGGCTCGTATTTTGGTTCTGAAGCCTGGTACAGGTCCGAAATATCATTGACTCGCCTGTAAAATTTGATGTCAATACGAGTAGTTTTAGGGCGTTTTGGCCCGTTGGAGGAAAATTAAGAACTTGAAGTTCATAAGTTTGATTCATTTGGTTTTAGGGGATGATTCCTAGATTTAGCATTGTTTCGGGTGTTCCGAGGGTTCGAGTAGGTCCGCCTCATGATTTTAGACTTGTCGGTATATTCCGGCGGGGCCCGGCAGCCCCGAGCGTCAATCGGACGAGGCTCGAGTGAAGTAGAAAATCTGGAGAAGTGCTGAAGAATTGTTGCTTCTGTCAAAACCGCATCTGCGGTCAGCATCTGCGGTTCTTGGACCGCAGATGCGGTCTTCCTAGCGCATAAGCGGCCCGGTCATCCCCAGCCGCAGAAGCGGCTCCGCAGATGTGGCATGGAGACCGCAGATGCGGTCCAAGCTCTTTGGCCCATTTTTGCAGGTGCGGCCCATCTTTCGCACATGCGGGACCGCAGATGCGGTCCCCTTACCTCAGATGCGGAAATCGCTAGGCAGTGAGGTTAATTTAATACGAGTTCAAGACCATTTTTATCACATATACACTCTTCCATTGGCGATTTTGGGAGCTTTGGTGAGGAGACTTCCACTTAGCATTGTGAGGTAAGTTTATTCCATCCATCCTTAGTTTAATACTTGCATATTAGGTAGATTAAACACTAGAAATTAGATAAAATCAAGGGGTTAGAGCAAGACCTATGGTTTTAATAAAACTTAGATTTAACCACGAAATTTGTTATGAAATGAATTAGAAATCATATTTTATTGATCCTTAGATTGTAGAGAACAACTTCTTTCGAAAAATCTCGGAATTGGCCCGGGGTCAGAATTTAGGAAACTTGTGTAAAAGGTTGGAAAATTGCTTAAATAGCTAGAATTCGATCTTGTGAGTCTATATTGACTAGTTCTTATTTCGTTTAACTAGTTTGGGATTGTTCGGCTTTGAATTGAGGTTTTGGACTTGTTCTTGATATTTGGAGGTGCACTTTGGACCGAGGTGAGTCTCCTTTCTAACCTTGTAAGAGGGAATTGTCCCCATAGGTGTAGTAATTGAATTAATTGCCAGTATATGCGGGGGCTACGTACGCACTAGGTGACGAGAATCCGTGCGTAGCGACTATTATGTTAAGTTCAGGTAGTCTAGGGCCAAAAAGCATGTTCTACGTGATATTCTTGTAACTTGATGTTAAATTCAGAGTTGTATGAATTATTTGATTAAGGTAAATGCGGCTAGTGAGGGAACCTTATTCTATTTGGTCCGTAAAAGAGAATTGGGGAATTTCCTGTGGATAGTTACTCCTCAGATATATATTATTGTCTGTTTGTGATGATTTTATTTATGTTTGATCGCGTCGCACTTGTGATTCGCGAGCTGGATAATAGATGCATCTATGGTTCGAGCCGTTTGACCCTCGATAGTGCACAATTTATTTTTATGTTGGATCGGGCCGTACGTTCCTCGGTGTTATTCGCGCATGATTTGCTTAGCATCTTATCTGTAGACTGGACTTTATATCTGCTAATTATATAGATGGACACTTATGATAATATTTGGGGAAGAACTGTTATTCCATGCTTATTAATGCTAATAACCGGTATTATTCCTGCTTATTATAAATTCTCCGCATATTATTTGACCTTAGTAAGTATCGAGTCGACCTCTTGTCTCTACTTCTTCGAGATTAGACGGGATACTTACTGGGTACATGTTGTTTATGTACTCATACTACACTTCTGTACTTAATTGTACAGGATCCGAGGCAGGTGTATCTGGTCATCATTCTGGTGCGCATCCTTGAGCGGACCCGAGACTTCTACGGTGGGCTGCTTTCCTTCCATGCCGATCAGCAGCCTGAAGAAGTCTTTCTTATGTATTTTCTTTTGCCGTCTATCCTGATTCGGACAGTAGGATAGTGTGCTTCTTTTGTATATTCTACTAGTTACCCGTAGCTTGTGACACCATGTTCTAGCACACACATTAGTTGACATTTATTTTGGGTTGTATAATCCTATTATATACATTATTGATCTCTTCTGGATTTAATTTTAAATTGGAGGATCTATTTCTCTTATTTTTGGTAAAAGTAAAATAAGAACTCAATTATGTTTTCACGTTGGCTTGTCTGACAACGGTGTCGGGCGCCATCATGACCTATTCTAAAAATGGATCGTGACAACATGGTATCAGAGCACTGGGTTCACGTAGGTCTCACAAGTCGGCAAACCTAATAGAGTCTTGTAGATCGGTACAGAGACATCTGTATTTATCTTCGAGAGGCTATAGGGTATTAGGAAAGACTACTCTTTATTCATTTCCTATCGTGCAGTGGTTGGCATACTAAATTTTCCTCTTCTAGTCTCTCACATATGGGGAGGACACGTACGGCTGACATTTCGGACCCGGGAGGAGCTTCTCCCCCCGTTGCAAGAGGCAGAGGCCGGGGGAGGGCACCAGCCCGTGGTAGCGGACGAGGGCGTCCCAGAGCTATTCTAGTAGCACCACCCGCAGATCCTGCGGGAGATCCTATTATCGAGGAGCAGGGCGAGGTGCCCGCAGCTGAGCCTACCCCGACAGATTTTATGACAGCACCGGGATTTCAGGAGGTCATGGGCCGCATGCTACGGTTCATGGATTCTATGACTCAAGCTGGTTTATTTCCAGCTGATCCAGCTACCTCACATGCAGGAGGGGGAGCACAGACCCCTTCTGCTCAGGCTCCAGGTCATGTAGCTGCAGTGTATCAGACTTCGGGTGCACTACCCGCAGATGGGGCCCAGCCAGTCGCCGCAATGGCGCCCCAGTCCAGACCAGCTGCGGATGGTGACCCGCAGAAGTTATTGGATAGATGGACTAGACTTCACCCTCCTATCTTCGGGGGTGAGCGACATGAGGATGCCTAGGACTTCATCGACAGGTGCAGGGACAGACTGCACAACATGAGGATATTGGAGTCACATGGAGTTGATTTCACTACTTTTCAACTAGAGGGCAGGGCCAGTAGATGGTGGCAGTCCTATGTTCTTGGTAGGCCAGCAGTTCTCCTCCCCTCACTTGGGGTCAGTTCACACAGTTATTCTTGGATCAATATATTCCATCCTCTGAGAGGGAAGAGCTGCGGTATCAGTTTGAGCATCTGTAGCAGGGTCAGATGTCGGTGACCGATTATGAGGCAAGATTCTCTGAGTTGTCTTGCCATGCACTCATGATACTTCTCACAGATGCAGAGAGAGTGCGGAGATTTGTTGCGAGGTTACACCCCACTATTCGAGCGGGCATGGCCCGAGAGGTGGAGATGGGTACTGAGTATTAGCTAGTGATTGAGATTGCTTGCAGGATTGAGGAGTATCGCCAGAGGGGTAGAGAGCAGATGCAGCAGGATAAAAGGGCTAGATTTTCGGGAGAGTTCAGAGGTGCCCCAGCTAGGGGTAGAGGTCATTTCGTGAGGGGTCAGCCCAGCAGACCTCCATATTTAACACCAACACCCCCTCCCCGAGGTGCCCCAGTGAGGCCTTATTTCAGTGCGATTCTGGAGAGTTCTTACCGCCCACCAGCTATTCAGGGTTCCTCCGACGAGTATTCTGGTTATCAGGGTTCTTCCAGTGCTCACTTTAGTGCCATGCCAGAGAGATCATATCGCCCACCGGCCATCCAGGGGTCTTCTAGAAGGTATTCGGGTCAGCAGGTTCAGACTTCAGGGCAGCAGGCTATGGTACCGAGAGTATGCTACGAGTGTGGAGATCCGGGTCATATAAAGAGGACTTGCCCCAGGCTTCGGGGCAAGGCAGTACAGCAGGGTCAACAGCCCATGATTTCAGCACCAGCTGCCCAGCCACCTAGAGGTGAAGGGCAAGCTAGTAGGGGCCGTCCTAGAGGTGGAGGTTAGGCAGGGAGAGGTCAGCCAGCCACTGCTCAGTCAGGTGGAGGTCAGCCAGCCGGCGCTCCAGCCAGATTCTATGCCCTTCCAGCCAGGCCAGATGCATTGGCCTCAAATGCCGTCATCACAGGTATTATTTCCGTTGGTTGTAGAGATGCTTCAGTACTATTTGATCCAGGGTCTACTTATTCATATGTATCATCTCTATTTGCTCGTTTCCTGGTTATTTCTCCTGAGCCTTTGGGCACTCCTGTTCATGTGTCCATTCCCGTGGGTGATTCTATGTTGTGGATCGGATCTACCGGTCCTGTGTGGTCACCTTCTGTGGTTTCGAGACTAGAGCAGATCTTCTGTTGCTTGATATGATCGATTTTGAGGTCACCTGGGCACGGATTGGTTATCCCCATATCACGCCGTCCTAGATTGCCATGCCAAGACTGTTTCACTAGTGATGCCGGGGTTGCCGAGGTTGGAGTGGAAGGGTTCTGCAGTTGATACACCTAGTCGGGTTATTTCTTTCCTGAAGGCTCAGCACATGGTCGAGAAGGGGTGTTTGGCTTATTTATCTTATGTTTGAGACACCACCGCAGAGTCTCCAACGATTGATTCAGTCCCAGTAGTTTGAGAGTTCGCCGATGTTTTTTATTTTGATCTTCCTGGCATGCTTCCGGATCGTGATATTGATTTCTATATTGATTTGGCTCCAGGCACTCAGCCTATATCTATTCCACCATACCGTATGGCTCCTAAGGAGTTGAAGGAGCAGCTTGAGGAGTTGTTGGCAACGAGGTTTGTTAGGCCCAGTGTATCGCCTTGGGGTGCACCAGTGTTGTTTGTGAAGAAGAAGGATGGGACTATGCGGATGTGCATTGATTACCGCCAGTTGAACAAATTCACCATCAAGAACAAGTATCCATTGCCTCATATCGATGATTTGTTCGACCAGTTGCAGGGTGCTAAGGTGTTCTCTAATGCCGCTGGGGTTGTAGCATTAACCCTACATCAGGCGGTAAAGTTTGAGTGGAACCACCAAGAGGTGATCATTCACGGCGACGGTAGCAATCCCATATACAGTCGCCAAACCATCCCAACGATCGGAGGTAGAAGAAAGATAGGCAGAGAAACCTACCACCACATTAAGTGAGTCAACGCCATGTATAAGGACAAGTGATGGGATAACAAAATTGAAAGCATATTGAATTGGAGCGGGTATGAACCTGGCAAGGGACTTGGCAAGAACCTCCAAGGAATCGTCAAACCTATCAAGCTGAAGAAGCATGGAACCACTTTCGGTCTGGGATATGAGTACACTTGGGAAGATCTCAACAACTGGTCGCCACCATGGCGCGGCCCGTACTACCCATTGGAGCAGCCGATACCCCATTTGGAATAGACTTTCCAGCCAGCCGATGTTATATATGGGTCGGAAGAAGAGGAAGCACTGGCAGCGATGAGGAATTTGTTCCTTGAATATGATGACATGGATTGTTGTGTTATTTTCGAGGAGGAGGGGGAGGAAGGTCCTTCTATACAAGCCGTAAGCCGAGGAGCATACCTCAACAACTGGACCGTCAGAACCACTAGAGTCCAGAAAGCTTCGGGATAGCAAAGCTGAACAAAGCACCATGCATTATCTTTTATTTTCGCTAGTTGACTTTCTTTTCACATTTTAATTTCAAAATAAGAGCTCCAATGTTTAAAATAATTATGAAATTTATCAAAGCACTTCAGTTTCTTATAAATCTTACTCTTATTACTTTCTCTTATTTACTTTATTTATACAACATTACTATTACTTATCTTGATGAACCGATGATTGTGACATGAGACGAGACAACGCAACAAACAGATATAGATTCAGAGGAAGATGATATACCAGAAGAGATTGTTAAAGAGGTTGAAAATTTTGAGAATAGACCTAAGTCCAACCTGGACGAGACTGAGGTTATTAACTTGGGAGATGCAGAAAATGTCAAAGAACGCGCATCAATGTTCACTTGTCACCATCAGAAAAGGAAGAATACAAAGAGTTTCTAAGGGAATATGATGACATATTCGCCTAGCGTATGATGATATGACTGGTTCGAGTACATCTATTGTGGCGCACAAACTGCCAACTGATCCGACATGTCCGCCGGTAAAGCAGAAGCTCAGGAAATGCAAGCCTGACATGAGCTTGAAAATCAAGGAAGAAGTCACTAAGCAAGTCAAAGCTAAGGTTCTCAGGGTAGTAGAATATCCGACATGGTTATCCAATATTGTGCCAGTGCCGAAGAAGGATGGGAAGGTCAGAGTCAGTGTCGACTATCGGGATCTCAACCGGGCCAGTCCAAAGGACGACTTCCCCTTGCCAAACATACACATCTTGATTGACAATTGCGCCAAGCACGGATTGCAGTCATTTGTAGATTGTTTTGCTGGATATCATCAGATCTGGATGGATGAAGAAGACGCTGAGAAAACGGCTTTCATCACGCCGTGGGGAATGTACTATTACAAGATGATGCCGTTTAGGCTAAAGAATGCAGGGGCCACCTACATGAGGGCCATGACTACCATTTTCCATGATATGATACATAAGGAGATCGAGGTGTATGTAGATGATGTCATCATCAAATCCAAGAAAGCCACTGATCGCATGGAAGATTTGAGGAAGTTCTTCAACAGATTGAGAAGGTATAACCTGAAACTGAATCCGGCTAAATGTGCATTCGGGGTTCCTGCCGAAAAGCTACTGGGGTTCATTGTAAGTCACCGAGGAATAGAACTGGATCCATCAAAGGTTAAAGCCATTCAAGAATTTCCACCGCCAAAGAACAAGAAGGACGTGATGAGTTTCCTGGGGAGACTCAACTATATCAGCCGGTTCATAGCTCAATCTACAGTTATCTGCGAGCCAATTTTTTAAGATGTTGAAGAAGGACGCTGCTACCAAATGGACTGATAACTGCCAGAGGGCCTTCGACAGAATCAAGGAGTACCTGTCAACACTGTCTATTTTGGTCCCGTCCGAACCAGGTCGACCCCTATTACTCTACCTTGCGATGCTGGATGGAGCGTTCGATTGTGTTCTTGGGCAACATGATGAAACGGGGAGGAAGGAGCAGGCCATCTATTATCTCAGCAAGAAGTTCACCCCGTACGAGGCCCAATATTCTCTATTAGAGCGCACCTGTTGTGCTCTGACTTGGGTAGCTCAGAAGTTGAGGCACTATTTCTGTGCCTATACTACGTATCTCATATCAAGGATGGATCCATTGAAGTACTTTCAAAAGCCCATGCCCACTGGCAAGCTAGCGAAATGGCAAATCCTTCTGAGTGAGTTCGACATTGTCTATGTAACTCAGAAAGCAATCAAAGGATAGGCTTTGGCAGATCATCTTACCGAGAATCTCGTGGACGAAGAATACGAACCCCTAAAGACGTATTTTCCTGACGAAGATGTGTCATTCATATGAGAAGATATTGCAGAATCCTATGAGGGTTGGAGAATGTTTTCGATGGAGCAGCAATAGGAGTTGGCATAGGAGCAGTCCTAGTGTCAGAAACCGGTCAGCATTATCCGGTGTCTGCCAAACTCAGGTTCCCGTGCACCAACAACATGGCCGAGTATGAAGCCTGCATCCTGGGACTCAAGATGGCCATTGACATGAACATTCAAGAGTTTCTAGTAATTGGGGATTCAGACTTGCTTATACATCAGGTCCGAGAAGAATGGGCGACCAAGAATTCCAAAATACTTCCTTACCTGCATCACGTACAGGAGTTGAGAAAGAGGTTCACAAAGACAGAGTTCCAGCATGTTCCCAGAGTTCAAAATGAGTTTGTCGATGCATTGGCTACCCTATAATCCATGATACAACACCCGGATAAGAACTTCATTGACCTTATTCCGGTAAAGATCTATGATCAGCCACCTTACTGTGCTTATATCAAAGAAGAAGCGGACGGAAAACCTTGGTTTCATGATATCAAGGAATATTTGGCAAAAAGAGAATATCCAGAACTCGCAAGCACTACTCAGAAGCGTACACTTTGGAGGTTGTCCAACAATTTCTTTCACATCGGAGGAATCTTGTACAGGAGGACTCCTGATTTGGGATTACTAAGGTGTGTTGACGCAAAGGAAGCATCCAAACTGCTAGAAGAAATCCATGCTGGGACCTGCGATCCGCATATGAATGGTTTTGTCTTAGCTAAGAAGATACTCCGAGCAGGTTATTTTTGGATGACTATGGAAACGGACTGCATCCAGTATGTCCGAAGGTGCCACCGCTGTCAAAAACATGCAGATATGATAAAGGTGTCTCCAAACAAGCTTAATGCAACAAGCTCACCGTTGTCGTTCGCCGCTTGGGGAATGGACGTCATTGGGCCGATCGAACCTGCTGCATCAAACGGGCACAGGTTCATCCTAGTAGCAACTGATTATTTCACCAAATGGGTTGAAGTAGCATCTTACAGGGTAGTGACTAAGAAAGTCATGGCAGACTTTGTCTGCGACCGCATTGTTTGCCGACTCGGAATTTCGGAATCAATCATTACTGATAATGGCTCCAACCTCAACAGTGACTTGATGAAAGCCGTGTTTGAAACCTTCAAGATCAAACACAAGAATTCTACAGCCTACCGACCTCAGACGAACAGAGCCGTAGAAGCTGCCAATAAGAATATCAAGAAGATACTAAGGAAAATGATAGAGAAGCATAAGCAGTGGCATGAAAAGTTGTCATTTGCTTTATTGGGGTACCGCACCACAGTCCGCACATCAACTGGGGCAACCCTCTATATGTTGGTTTATGGTACAGAAGTAATCATTCCTGCCGAGGTAGAAATCCCTTCCTTAAGGATCATACAGGAAGCTGAGCTCGACAATGCAGAATGGGTAAAGAGTCGTTACGAGCAGCTAGCTCTTATAGATGGAAAAAGGATGAACGCAGTATGTCACGACCAACTTTACCAGAACAGAATGTCTAGAGCTTTCAACAAAAGAGTCAAGCTGAGACAATTCACATCGGGGCAGCTGGTGTTAAAGAAAATCTTGCTGCATCAAGATGAAGCCAAAGGGAAATTCTCTCCCAACTGGCAGGGTTCGTACATAGTTCACTGGGTTCTAACAGGAGGAACCCTCATACTTGCAGAAATGGACGGAGAAGTCTGGCCAAAACCGATGAATTCAGATACAGTGAAGCGATACTATGTGTAACCTTTATGCTTTCCTTTATGATGTAATTTGAACTATGCCTGACCTGATTCCCGTTTAAGAGGGGATACGTAGGCAGCCCTATGGGTTCGGTCGCAATTCAATAAAATTTTCATATCCCCCCGCTATTGGAAACTGGGGCAGAATTTTGAGAAGGACCCTCAAAATTCCGAAGTTGATTTCAGCCATTTATCATTAACAGCCGTTAGGAGCAGCAGCCCAGTAAACTGGGGTAGAATTTTGAGGAGGACCCTCAAAATTACGAAGCGAGAAAAGTGCAATGTTTTGGACCACGTCGCAGTCGTTGGTTCATCTAAAGAAACTATTCTTTATTGCATATTTATATTATGCTTTTACTAAATCATGCGTGTCTATTATAAAAATTGCTTTGTTTAGCAACGCTGCCCCAATGATGCATACAACATCACCAAAACAGAGCCAAGTAGGACAAGCGAAGTCAACAGGGATACGAACTAACCTTCCCCCTTTACAAAACTCACGATTTTTCTTTGGATGCAGGCACCCAAGTCGCGAAATCATCGAACACATTTATACACTCACACTTTCAGGAATACAACTCTCAGAACCATCACCTATTTACAATTGCTATCCGTACACAATGTCCCCAGCAGCCACAATATCGCAATCAGCTATCGGCTATCAGCTAAGAAATTTTATTATTACACGTTTTCTATCTCTTGCATTGCATAAGGCTACCATTCTGCCTTCCGAGACTAAGCTCTGTCTCCATCTACATTTCCTGCATTGCATAAGGCTACCATTCTGCCTTCAAGGACTAAGCTCTATCTCCATCTGCATTTCTCTATATTGCATAAGGCTACCATTCTGCCTTCCGAGGTTAAGCTCTACCTCCGTCTGCATTCTCTGCATTGCATAAGGCTACCATTCTGCCTTCCGAGACTAAGCTCTGTCTCCATCTGCATTTCTCTGCATTGCATAAGGCTACCATTTTGCCTTACGAGACTAAGCTCTGACTCCATCTGCATTTCTTGCATTGCATAAGGCTACCATTCTGCCTTCCAAGGTTAAGCTCTACCTCCATCTACATGGCTGAAATATCGCCACTTTATTTTACGTCTCGCATCGGCTGAAATATCTCCACTTATTTACATCTTGCATTGCCTGAAAGATCGCCACACTTATTTACATCTTGCATTGGCTGAAAGATCGCCACCCTTATTTACATATTGCATTGGCTGAAAGATCGCCACCCTCATTTACATCTTGCATCGGCTGAAAGATCGCCAACTTTTGCATTGCATGGGCTGAAAGATCGCCAAATTATCCAAAGGCGTCATTGTTCGGAGGCACCATCTTCATAGCCCGAGAACGCCATGCCATGGCCTGAGGACCCCATTTTTATCTTTTGCATATCATTATTCAAAGGCATCATGGTTCGGAGGCATCATTCTCATAGCCCGAGAACATCATTTCATAGCCTGCGAATCCTTTATTATACTCTTCATGGCCTAGGACGTCATGGTCTGAGGACGTCATCCTAACCGTCCAAAGACAGCATTCATGGTCCGACAGGAACTTGCATCATATTTAAATTTATGCACAATATATATGTTTGTATTGCTCATTTACAGGTAAACCAGCTGGCAACGGCCGTCTCAGTAGGAGCGATCCCGCTCCAGTTCCTGCAGGCCTACTAGACTTTAACCATCCTTCCCAACCTGAATATCGCATCTGTTCTTGAAAATCTCCATCTGCATATTTCGCCGACGGATCCTGAACTACATATGGCCTGATTCTTGTAAGACCAGGGATATGTAGGCAGCTCAGGAACCAGAGCACAGTCAAATTCTACAAACCGTTTCGTTCGGTCAAATTGGCCATCATATCTTTACCCGACAACTCTTTCATCCTTCCCGGGTAAAGAGGGGCAGCTGTTGATACCTAATTTTCCCCTATGTATTTTTATATACAAAATACTTCCAAAATAGGGCATATATGCATATATAAGTATGTCCAAGTGTTTTAGTATTTTTCTAATTTTTCAAAAGATTTTTAAATCCATTTATTGCCTTATTTTAACAGTATAAAAAACAATAATCGTTCCTCAAATTATAATTTTGGTGAATAACTTATTTTATTCTCACATTTATATCAAAGTATAGCTAAGGTATTTTCACGCATTTTTACAAATTTATTTAGTAATTTTAAAGCTAAATTGCATATAATTGCAATTTTAGCCTATATTAAGAATTAATAGCATTTTACAATTATGAAATTTGTTCCAGTATTTTTATTTTAACATTTATATATTATTAATCAATTTAGTACTTTTAATTTGTTTTAGAAATCATTTTACCTATTTTTATAAAATAAAAAAGGGAAAAAGTGGCTATTTAAAACCTAGCCCTATTTCATTTCAATTATAGCCTAAATCAACCCCCCAAATAACCCAATTTAAATCCCAAATTACCCAGCCCAATTTCAATTTAACCCGTCCCCTGACCCGCTTATCCGATCCGCCCGGTTCCCCATCTAATCCAGGCCGTTGATCTAAATGATCAACGGCCACATTTCATTCTTTCCTTTTTAATTCACCAACCCTACCCTAACCCCCTCATTTCTCTTCTATCAGCCACCTCTGAAATCCCTCTCCTCTCAAATGTGCCCGAAACCCTAATCGTCTTCTACTGTCTTCTACCTCAAGGTCACCGGAATCCATGGCCTTTCAGGCCATGGATGGCTTAAACTCATCTCCCTCTGCTCTTAAACACTTGGTATTCGAAGGTTTGAGGTCTGACCTCGAAGGTGTCCGTTCAGATCTTCGCCGATTCAGGGTTCTATGGCCCTCTCCGACCTTGCTCCGGCATATCCAGGCATTTTGAACCTGGTTCTAACCTATCCAACCCAGATCAGACCTTTTCCAAGCCTTTCTCGTTTTAGGGTTCCTCTGAAACCCTAGCTATTCGAGGTTTTCTCTGATTTTTTTCTTAGATCTGTTACATATTTGCGCTCTACTTGAGTTTTTAAACGTTTTTCCCAATTTTTCTTTCAAAAATTACTTCTTTCCAATTTAGGGTTTTCTGAAAAGCTTAAAATGTTTCCCTGACTTTTCTTTTCCTTTTCTTTGTGTGTATTTGTCTATACTATGTTCTTATGTTTTCCTTTTCACCATGCATGTTCTTCTAGTGTGTTCTTATGTTTTCCTTTTTATCATGTATGTTCTTCTATTGTGTTCTGTTCTTTCTTCTACTGTGTTTCTATTGTCATGACCCAATTCCCCAAACCCGGTCGTGATGGCGCCTCTCTTGAAGACAAGGCCAGTCAGAACAACGCAAACACCTCTTTTAACAATTTAATTAACATTATGGAATCCAAAGCACATGTAAAACATCTATAAATGCGGAAACAACGATAATAGCAAAGGATACCATCCCGACACAGCCCAAACCGGGGTGTCACAAGTCATGAGCTACTACAAAGTTTGTAATGAGTCTACGAAATACAAGATCTGATACAATAGTCTGAAGGAAACTCAAATGATATAAAATAGGGGAGACAAGGGGCTACGGACGTCAACAGCTACCTCGTCACTCCAACTCGCTGCCTGGTCTGGAAAGGATCAGTGCTCAGGTGCAGACTCCGCTATGCCTGTATCTGCACACATGGTACAGGGAGTAATGTGTGTACTCCGACCCAGTGAGTAATAAGAATAAATAATAACCGAAGGCATGAAAACACACAAATGCACAAGGCAATTCTATATCAGGCAGTAAATCGCTTAAAAACAGTAAAACAGTAAAGAGTCAAATGAAATCTCCTTTTAAGAACAGGTAAATCAGGTAAAATGACAAGTAAATAGTGAGTAGAAATCTGCCCCTCGGGCTCAGTATCAGTCACTCAGCATAATATCAGCCCCTCGAGCTCACTCTCATATCACATGGGTACCTGCGCTCACTGTGGTTGTGAAGACTCCGGAGGGGCCCCTTACGGCCCAAGCGCTATATCAACATAAGGCCTGAAAGCCTTCTCACATCGCTCATAAGGCCTGAAAGCCTCCTCACATCACTCGCAAGGCCTGAAATCCTCCTCACATCACTCACAAGGCCTGAAAGCCTCACTCAGTCCAGAAAACATCATAAGCCCCTCGGGCATCAATAAATAGTAGTGCTCAGCCCAAACAACAGTGGAAATATCATTTAAGTCTCACAGTTCAATTAAAGCGGCTGAGTTTGTAAAACAGTATAATCATTAGTACTGAGTTCAAGTAATGTATCAAAATAGTGAAGAAACAGTGGTAAAAGTCCACGAAGGATTCAAGTAGTCGGCATTAAGCCCAAAATATAGCAATAAGCCCAAATCGTGATGGTAATAACACATCTCAGTCAAATACGCGGTAAAATATCAAACGGGATGGACCAAGTCACAATCCCCAGTAGTAAACAACCCCGCGCTCGCCATTAAGCGCGTGTTTCACCTCAACATAGCACTACGTTGTGCAAATCCGGGGTTTCAAACCCTCAGGATATCATTTACTATCATTACTCACCTCAAGCCGGCCAAAATCCTAGAGTGCTATGCCCTTGCCTCTTGAATCGGCCTCCTCGCGCGGCGAATCTGATCAAAACCACAACGAATACATCACAATAGGCTGAGGGAACAAAACCCAATCGAAAAGAATCGAAAAACATCGATTTGCAAAACCCGAGCCCCGGGCCCACTTCTCGAAACTCAGAACCTTTTACATCAATGGGTTCCTTATCTCGCCACGAGTCTATACATATCAAGAACTCCAAATTCCGAGTTCAAATGACCCATCAAAATCCAATTTGAAATATAAAAACCCAAGCCCTAGATCTTCCCCTTTTTGCTAAGTTTTCATGAATTTCTAGGTTGATTCTACAATTAATCATGTTTTTAGGTCATAGAACTCACCTCCAATCAATCCCAGTCGAATCCCTCTTCAATTCCCGTCCAAAAGCTCTCAAGGATGTTCAAAAATGGTGGAAATTAACTTAGACTCGCGGAGGAAATGTTATTAAAACCATTCTGCCCAGGTGACCTTTTACTCTATGCGTTCGCGATGCTCAAATTTCCATCTGCCCAAAAATGCCCTTCGCGAACGCGGTCCCCACCCCGCGAACGCGAAGCTTCCTCAAAGGCCACTACGCAAACGTGGCTGCACATATGCGAACGCGAAGACAAAAACCCCTGAACCGCAATTCCTTATACGCGTTCGCGGCTACTACCTCGCGAACGCGATGCACCATCAGCTACCCCTCCGCGAACGCGGATCCACACACGCGAACGCGAAGAGTAATTCAGCTGTCTCCCAAGTTCCTTCTTCGCGAACGCGTGGCTCTATACGCGAACGCGATGGGTAAATTTTCTGCAACAAATAGCTGGAAAAACCTGCAACTTTCAAAAGCCGGAATTGGTCCGATTGACCATCCGAAATCACCCAGAGGCCCCCGGGACCTCAACCAAAAGCACCAACACCTCCTATTACATCATTCAAACTTGCTCCAATCATCAAAATGCCTCAAACAACGCTAAAACCATTAAATTACATCGGATTCAAGCCTAAGTTCTTCAAAAACTTCCCAAATACGCATTCGATCAAAAACCTAACCAAAACACCTCCGAATGACCTGAAATTTTGCGCACACATCCCAAATCACCTAACAAAGCTACAGCAACTCTCGGAATTCCATTTCGATCCTCGGATCAATATCTCACCTATTCAAGCCTAATTCTACCGGACCTCCAAAATCACTTCCGATCACGCTCCTAAGTCACAAATCATCCCCCGAAGCTAACCAAATCACCGAAAATCACATCCGAGCCCTCTAACTCATAAGTCAACATCCGTTTGACTTTTTCTAAACCAAACCTTCCTTAAAGAGACTAAGTGTCTCATTTCCTATCAAAACCTCTCCGAACCAACTCAACCACACCCAATACTGATAATGAAGCATAAAGAAGCTGAAAATGGAGAAAACGATGTGGTAACTCATGAGACGACGGTTCAGGTCGTCACATCCTCCCCAACTAAAAACAACGCTCGTCCTCGAGCGGGTCAAGAAACATACCTGAAGCCTCAAACAGGTGAGGATATCGGCTCCGCATCTCCCGCTCGGTCTCCCAAGTAGCCTCCTCCACGGGCCGACCTCTCCACTGCACTTTTACCGAAGCTATATCCTTTGATCTCAACTTTTGCACCTGATGACCCAAAATAGCCACTGGCTCCACATCATAGGTCAAATCATGATCCAACTGAACCGTGCTGAAGTCCAAAACATGGGACGGGTCCCCAACATACTTCCGGAGCATAGAAACATGAAATACCGGATGCACGCCTGACAGGCTGGGTGGCAAGGCAAGCATATAAGCCACCTCTCCAATCCTCCTAAGTACCTCAAAAGGCCCAATAAACCGCGGACTCAACTTCCCCTTCCTTCCAAACTGCATAACACCCTTCATGGGAGAAACCTTCAGCAAGAACTTCTCACCAACCATATAAGACACATCTCGAACCTTCCGGTCCACATAACTCTTCTGACGCGACTGTGCTGTACGAAGCCTCTCCTGAATCAGCTTCACCTTCTCTAAGGCATCCTGAACCATCTCTGTCCCCAATAGCCTAGCCTCGTCGGGCTCGAACCAACCAACTGGAGATCTACACCGCCTCCCATACAACGCCTCATACGGAGCCATCTAAATGCTTGACTGATAACTGTTATTGTAGGCAAACTCTGCAAGCGATAGAAACTCATCCCAAGAACCTCCAAAATCAATTACAAAGGCACGCAACATGTCCTCCAATATCTGAATAGTACGCTCGGACTGCTCGTCCGTCTGAGGATGAAATGATGTGCTCAACTCTACCTGCGTACCCAACTCTCGCTGAAAAGTCCTCCAAAACTGAGAAGTAAACTGAGAACCTCTATCTGAGATAATAGACACTGGGACACCATGCAATCAAACAATCTCCCGGATAAAGATCCCTGCCAGCCGCTCCGAAGAATAGGTAGTACACACCGGAATGACAGTTCTTCGTGTATAAGCGTGTCTGTATGTTTTTATATGTGTGTTGAATCTTTCTTCAAAAAGGTTTTCCAACTTATGATTGATTCAGAATCCCTTTTTTAGGTTTGATTAATTGTTACTGATTTTCCTTAAGTAACACCTTTCTTCACCTTTTCTGACTGGGTTCATTCATACCAAAATTCAGACCTTGTGATTTACCGGCTGTAAATTGATTCTCTTTCCTTAAATTGCACAACCGAGTGCTGTCAAGACCCTGTCCTTAAATAGACCTTTATGTATTTACCCATCTTATGCTGCTTTGAAAAGTGTTTGATGAATCCCTTTCCTTAATTAATTTTGCCCGTTTGAAACCAGAATCCCTTAATTATGGGGAAACCTTGTGTAATTGATTTTCAAACTATTTTCTTACCTATTTTTGCTTGCTTTCTACACTATAAAAGGGCATGACCCTTCTGCACTTTAGGAGACCACGAGTTCAACACTTTTACACATTCACACTCAAAAACACTTACAATCTCACAGTTCTCTTCTGAAAACTCATAGCATCGTGACTACTTGTTTGCACTTTGGCTTTACAAGACTACTGCTTTCTTCTTGATTGTTTCCTTGAAACTGGTATGTTCTAGTTTTAGCTTTCATCATCATCCCAATGTGTTTCCTTATAGCCTTTACATCCATGACTACTGTACTGTCTATATATAGTTGAATGTTTAATTAGCATGTTAATATTTTTTACTTGTTTCTGCTATGAATCCCTGCACCCATATCCCCTCTATGTGCTTTGAGTTGTAGTTCAGGACATGGCGCTATGCAAGTCATTGTTCATGTTTGGACTTGATCCCTTAGGGGATCCTGACTCCCAAAACAATGTGTTCTAACAGGCTTGTAGGGTGTGCCAGCATTCCCTTTTGCTAGGTATGCCCACTAGCATGTCTTTGCTTCTTTACCCCTTCCCATTTTCCCTTTTTTCAAACTCTGCACTTACACTTACTCCTAGCTTCTAAGTTTTCCCCCCTCCCGTAAGCCTTGCCTTGGGACCTTGAGTTCCCTATGAACTTGGACACTTGAGGGTTGGCCCTTCCACACTGCACTATATTCTTAATTCTGCAATATTTGGGTGTGAGCACTGGCCGGAGTCCATTTGAGGCTCTTAGGGAAGGCTTTGGATCCTGATCTTTGGAGTTGTTTCATCTCATATTTCAGACCCGGAGTCTGAATTAGGCTCCCCTTGGTTGTACTGTTAATTTCTGATGTAATTTTGCTTTTTCTTATTCATTCTGGGCTGTAATAATCTTGTAATAGACTATTGGGGCTGTTAGTGAAAAATGAAGGTTCAATCGTGCATGCAAAGGGGTAGATATCATGTTCATAGGGAATTACTACACTTCTACATTCATGTATCCTGCCTACAGTTTCTGCACTTCTGAATTTCTATAGAGACCGTGTCTATAGGTTTCTGCACTTCAGCATCCATATAGATACCATGTCTATAGGTTTCTACACTTCTGCATTTCATATAGATACCATGTCTATAGGTTTCTGGACTTCTGCATTTCATATAAATACTATGTCTATAGGTTTCTGCACTTCTGCATTATATAGAGACCATGTCTATAAGTCATTTCTGAAATTCTGCATATCATATAGATAATATGCCTATAGGACTTCTTGTATTTTGCATCTGTCACTAGGCAAACATGTTTATAGGATTTAAATAATTAACTGCATATAGATGACCTGCCTATAGGATTTCTACATGACAATAACAGTGTTTTTTTTTAAATTAACAACACCTAGAAAAATGCCTATAGGAACTATCAACCAAATCTGAATCGCCTCGCTCGTTTTAAGCTTAATCTGCAGAACTCGTATTATTCTGGTAAAAACTGGCAACCTTTCTGTAATCAGTTTACTTCTTTATTTCTGAAACCAGTAGATGTCCTTCCTATAGGTTTCGTCTAACACCTAGGCAAGCTTAAGGATAAAAGCCATAATTGCACCGGTCTTTGATATTTCCAACCAGCGGGCAGGTCTAATTCGAACTTCTTATCTGAAAATATGTGACAAATCAGCCTGTTTTAACCTTTTAAGTTTAATCAGACCCTAATCAGTACGTGTAAGACATGCTAAACTATATGCTTTCTTTGATTTAAGGAGGTTTATTTTAGTTGTATCTGCTTACATGCTTTCCCAATACTTGCTATATATGTTTTGATTGTCGCCTTAGAATTTTGTCCTTTTAAAACTGCAAACCTCATACCCCTCCCCTTTTAGGATTAGTAGTCCCAAGTACCTCCTGGACTGATAGGAATGGGGCGGGTAATAGCATGCAACAAGTAACAAAACCATTCCGCGCTTTAATACCTTAACGGGGTGGGAAAGGGTAGATATGGATATGATAACCACACGATAACATCTCGTGTAGCCCCTCTTTAAGGAGTGATTACCGGATGTTGTGTGGGGTGATCCATATTATTTGTAAACCTAGGACCCCCTCCCTTTACTTGCTTATTTTTATTACTTTCAGAATTTTCAAATTTTTCTCAAAAAATTCAGCTTCCTTTTGTTTCTTTAAATTTTAATCTATTTGCAACCATTATGTGAAAACCCCTTTATTTGAAACTTCTACTTGCCTACTTGTTTCTTAAAGTCACAATAGTAGCATGTCCGGGAACCACACTAGTGGATCCTGAGGGGTGCCTAACACCTTCCCCTCGGGATAATTTCTATCCCTTACCCAAACTCTGGTTTTCTAAATCAATTCCTTCCTGGTGTCCTAATGCACTTTAATCATTAGGTGGCGACTCTTCAATTCAAACCCAATTATCAAAAAGGAATGAGTTGTCCTCCCAAATGTCATAAACCCGATTTCACGAGAAAAAGGGGGCGCGACAATAATACCAGTTATTAGCATTAATAAGCATGGAATAACAGTTCTTTCCCAAATATTATCATGAGTGTCCATCTATATAGTAAGTAGATATAAAGTCCAGTCCACAGATAAGATGCTAAGGAAGTCATGCGCGAATAACACCGAGGAACGTACGGCCCGATCCAACATAAAAATAAATTATGCACTGTCGAGGGTCAAATGGCTCGAACCATAGATGCATCTATTACCCTGCTTACAAATCACACGTGCGACGCGGTCAAACATAAATAAAATCATCACAAGCAAACAATAATTTATATCTGAGGAGTAACTATCCACAGGAAATTCCCCAATTCTCTTTTATGGACCAAATAGAATAAGGTTCCCTCACTAGCCGCATTTACCTTAATCAAATAATTCATACAACTCCGAATTTAACATCAAGTTACAAGAATATCACGTAGAACATGCTTTTGGGCCCTAGACTACCCGACTTAACATAATAGTCGCTACGCACGGACTCTCATCACCTAGTGCGTACGTAGCCCCCGCATATAATGGCAATTAATTCAATTATTACACCTAGGGGGACAATTCCCTCTTACAAGGTTAGAAAGGAGACTCACCTCGCTCCAAAGCGCACCTCCAAATATCAAGAACAAGTCCAAACCCTCAATTCGAAGCCGAACAATACCAAACAAGTTTAACGAAATAAGAACTAGTCAATATAGACTCACAAGATCGAATTCTAGCTATTTAAGCAATTTCCCAACCTTTAACACAAGTTTCTTAAATTCCGACCCCGGGCCCACGTGCCCAGATTCAGAGATTTTTCGAAGGAAGTTGTTCTCTACAACCTAAGGATCAATAATATATGATTTCTAATTCATTTCTTAACAAATTTCGTGGTTAAATCTAAGTTTTATTAAAACCCTAGGCCTTGCTCTAACCCCTTGATTTTACCTAATTTCTGGTGTTTAATCTACCTAATATGCAAGTATTAAACTAAGGATGGGTGGAATAAATTTACCTCACAATGCTAAGTGGAAGTCTCCTTACCAAAGCTCCCAAAATCGCCAATGGAAGAGTGTATATGTGATAAAAATGGTCTTGAACTCGTATTAAATGAACCTCACTGCCCAGCGATTTCCGCATCTGCGGTCAGGGGACCGCATCTACGGTCTCGTATCTGCGAAAGATGGGCCGCACCTGCGAAAATGGGCCAAACAGCTGGGACAACATCTATGGTCTCCAAGCCGCAATTGCGGAGCCGCTTTTGCGGTTCTGGCCTGGGCCGCTTCTGCGCTAGGACGACCGCATCTGCGGTCTCGCATCTGCAGTCCAAGAACCGCAGATGCGGTTATGACAGAAGCAACAATTCTTCAGCACTTCTCCAAATTTTCCACTTCACTCGAGCCTCGTCCGATTGACGCTCGGAGCTCCCGGGCCCCGCCCGAACATACCGATAAGTCTGAAATCATGAGGCGGACCTACTCGAACCCTCGGAACACCCAAAACAACGCTAAATCTAGGAATCATCCCCTAAAACTAAATGAATCAAAATTATGAACTTTAAGTTCTTAATTTTCCTCCAACGGGCCAAAACGCCCTAAAACTACTCGGATTAACACCAAATTTTACAGGCAAGTCTTAAATGATATTTCGAACCTGTACCAGGCTTCGGAACCAAAATACGAGCCTGATACCTAGGAAATCAATGATTACTTAGTTTCTTTAAATCCTTAAAGCTTCAAACTAATAATTTCTAATAAAAATTCATTACTCGGGCTAGGGACCTCGAAATTCGATTCCGGGCATACTCCCATGTCCCATATTTTCCCACGGATCCTCCGGGACCGTCAAATCACGAATCCGGGTTCGTTTGCTCAAAATGTTGACCAAAGTCAAACTTAGTCTTATAAGAGAATCCTAAAGAAACAAATGGACATATTTCACTCAAAACTCTTCCAATTCCCGACCAACCGTCCCCGCAAGTCGTAAATTAGCTAAAGCAAGCACGGGAAGTTTTATTTAAGGGAACTGGGTTCTAAAAGGCAAAACGACCAGTCGGGTCATTACATTCTCCACCTCTTAAGCAAATGTTCGTCCTCGATCGGACATAGAAAAGTACCTGAACTGTTGAATAAATGGGGATATCTGCTCCGCATGTCCTCCTCGGACTCCCAGGTCGCCTCCTCAACTGGTTGGCCCCTCCACTGGACCCTCACCACAGAAATCCT
The DNA here is from genome assembly GCF_001879085.1 of Nicotiana attenuata. Lineage (NCBI taxonomy): Eukaryota > Viridiplantae > Streptophyta > Magnoliopsida > Solanales > Solanaceae > Nicotiana > Nicotiana attenuata. The sequence goes on along the minus strand of NC_031991.1, from coordinate 755,274 downwards.
CTTGGACCTCAACTGGCGATCCTGTCTATCAATAATGGCAATTGGCTCCGCCTCGTAACCCAAACTCTCATCCAGCTGGATAGTACTGAAGTCCAACACATGGGATAGGTCGGCGTGATACTTCCGAAGCATAGATACATGAAAAACTGGATGAACTCCCGATAAGCTGGGGGGTAAAACAAGCTCATAGGCAACCTCCCCAACACGCCTCAACACCTCGAAGGGACCAATAAACCTTGGGCTCAACTTGCCCTTCTTCCCAAACCTCATAATGCCCTTCATTGGTGAGACTTTCAAGAGAACCTTCTCGCCAGCCATAAATGATACATCATGCGCCTTCTGATCCGCGTAACTCTTCTGCCTGGACTGAGCTGTGCGAAGCCTCTCCTGAATCAACTTTACCTTATCCAAGGCATCCTGTACCAAATCTGTACCGAGTAACATAGCCTCACCGGGCTCAAACCACCCAATAGGAGAACGACAACGTCGACCATATAAAGCCTCGTACGGAGCCATTTCTATGCTGGACTGATAGCCGTTGTTGTACGCAAACTCCGCTAAAGGCAAGAACTGATCCCACTGCCCTCCAAAGTCAATCACACATGCTCTAAGCATATCCTCTAAAATCTGAACTGTGCGCTCCGACTGCCCGTCGGTCTGAGGATGGAATGTTGTGCTGAGCTATAAACGGGTCCCCAACTCACTCTGAACAGCTCTCCAGAAATGGGAAGTGAATTGAGGGCCTCTGTCTGATATGATGGAGACAGGCACACCGTGCAACCGGACTATCTCCCGAATATAAATCTGAGCATACCTCTCCGTTGTATAAGTAGTCGCCACTGGAATGAAGTGAGACGACTTGGTCAACCTATCCACCATGACCCATATTGAATCAAACTTCCGCAAAGTCCATGGCAACCCAACTACGAAATCCATGGTAATGCGCTCCCACTTCCACTCTGGTATAGGCATATGCTGAAGTAGGCCACCCGCCCTCTGGTGCTCATACTTGACCTGCTGGCAATTCAAACATCTAGCTACATACTCCACTATATCCTTCTTCATTCTCCGCCACCAATAATGCTGCCTCAAGTCACGATACATCTTTGTGGCACCCGGATGAATGGAATACCGTGAACTGTGGGCCTCCTCTAAAATCCTCTCCCTAAAACCATCAATATTAGAAACATATAGATGGCCCTGAAGCCGCAAAACACCATCCTCGCCAATAGAAAACTCCTTGGCACCTCCCTGAAGTACTGTCTCTCTGAGAAAAATGTGGATCATCGAACTGTCGGGCCTTGATTTGCCCCAATAACGAAGACTGAGCAACCACACATGCTAGAACTTGGCTGGGCTCTGAAATGTCCAACCTCACAAGTCTGTTAGCCAAGGACTGGATGTCCAAGGCTAGTGGCCTCTTCTTTGCTGGAATGAATGCCAAACTACCCATACTCTCCACCTTCCTGCTTAAGGCATCCACGACCACATTTGCCTTGCCTGGATGATAAAGAATGGTGATGTCATAATCCTTCAGTAACTCAAGCCACCAGCGCTGCCTCAAATTAAGATCCCTTTGTTTGAACAAATGCTGTAAGCTGCGATGGTCGGTATAAACCTCACACGACACCCCATACAGATAATGCCTCCATATCTTAAGAGCATGAACAATTGCTGCCAACTCTAGATCGTACACAGGATAATTCTTCTCATGAACTTTCAGCTGACGCGAAGCATATGCAATAACTCGACCCTCTTGCATCGATACACATCCCAAGACAACACGTGAAGCGTCGCAATATACTGTATACATCCCCGAGCCGGAAGGCAATACAAGAACTGGTGTCGTAGTCAAAGCTGTCTTGAGCTTCTGGAAGCTCTCCTCACAATCATCAGACCAACAGAATGGAGCACCCTTCTGGGTCAATCTAGTCAAAGGTGATGCAATAGATGAAAAGCCCTGCATGAATCGCCGGTAATAACCTGCTAGCCCCAGGAAACTCCTGATCTCGGTCACTGAAGTAGGACGCGACCAACTCTGAACTGCCTCAATCTTCTTGGGATCCATCTTAATACCCTCTTCTGACACCACATGCCCCAAGAATGCCACTGACTCTAGCCAAAACTCACACTTGGAGAACTTAGCATATAGCTTCTGCTCTCTCAAGGTTTGAAGCACTACTCTCAAATGCTGCTCGTGCTCCCCCAGGCTACGTGAGTATATCAAGATGCCGTCAATGAAGACGATGACAAAAGAATCAATATAAGGCCTGAATACCATGTTCATCAAATCCATAAATGTTGTTGGGGCATTTGTCAAGCCAAAGGACATCACCAAAAACTCATAATGGCCATATCTAGTCCGGATGCAGTCTTCGGAACATCTGAATCCCGAATCTTCAGCTGATGATGGTCGGGGTCTGGGAAAGTTTTGGCGAGTGGGAGGTGATCGATAGTGAGAGGTTTGAGCATTGTAGGCTTGGTAGACATGTGCGGGTTGGGAATATCTGGGTGAAGTAGGCTGATATATGGGTGGTGGAGGTGACTGGTAAGTAGGTGGTGGAGCTTGGTAAGAGGGCGAGGGTGCTTGGTAATTTGGAGTAGGTTGATATGTGAGTGGGGGCATCGGGTAGGTTTGGTATTTGATAGGGGACTTGGTTCTCGGGCGCTCGCACCCCTTTTCTTGGTCGTGCTACCAGACTGTAGAGCCTTGTTGGTAGCCTACAAAGCATCAAAGTTTCTGACCATACCACTTTTGATGCCTTCCTCGATCCTCTCACCTAGCTTGATGATGTCGGAGAATTTCTGGCTTTCAATCAGCATCAACCTTTCATAGTACTGTAGGTATTGAGCTCGTACAAAAAACCTATTTATTTGTTCCTCTTCTAAAGCCGGTCTGACCTTAGCAGCTTCTGATCTCCAGCGAGTAGCATACTCGCGGAATGTCTCCATGGGTTTCTTCTTTAGGTTCTGGATATAGAACACATCTGGTGTATTTTCTGTGTTGAACCTGAACCTGTCTATGAAATCGGACGCCATACTTACCTAGTTTAACCACTTCTTCGGGTCTTGGCTAATGTACCAAGACAGAGCATCTCCTTTCAGACTTCTCATGAAAAGTTTCATGTGAATCTTTTCGTCTTTCTCTACTCCGACCAGTTTGTCGGAGTATGTTCTCAAATGAACTCTCGGATCCCCTGTACCATCAAATATCTCGAACTTAGGAGGTTTGTACCCCTCGGGTAGTTCGATATCAGGTTGAATGCAAAGGTCCTCGTAATTCAGTCCTTCAATCCCCTTACTTCCTTCGACGCCCTGAATTCGGCTAGTCAGCTTCTTGAGTTCTTCTTCCAGGTTCCTGATAAGTGAATCCTTATCATCAGACTCCGGTGTGCTTGAAATGGGTTGAGCAGGGTGCGGCACAGTTTCCACATAGATGGGGGTGTTGTGATGAGGGTGAAAATGGTCATTTGTGGAGTTCAAAGGTTCCGGGATGAGCAGTGGAGTATTGTTGGATGTATGGCAAGTATTGCAGTGGTGGTGAGAAGCGGAGTGGTTTTGTGGTTTTGGAATGTTTTGTGGAGGTGTGGGATTTTGAGCGTTTGGGAAACTGACATCTGGGGTGGTGAGGGAAAATGACAAGCTTGCCAAGTTTCGGACTTGATCAAGTTCCTCTTGAAATTTCAACAATTTCTGCTCGATCTGGGAGGTACTTTCCTTGGAAACCTGAGTACCGTGAGTAACCTCTACCCGTTCAACTGAGTTTTCCTTCCTGGCGTTGGTCAAATCTTCCATTTTTCCTTTGTTTCTGTGTCTGATAGGACTCGGAGGAGGAGTGGGTGGAGGGCCCTTGGATCTTGTGGAGTAGGATGATGATGCCAGAGTGCACGAACTAACCTTTGGGGAGGGGAATAAAACAAAAAGTAAAACAAAAAGGTTACAAGTTAGTGAGGATAATGAAAAGAAATGTTGCGATATTTAAACACATAGTGCGGGAACATAAATCGTGTCCTAATTTGGAGACCTCTTTGTGCCCGAGGTAGGCCTAGCGACAAGTTGATTTGGAGAACTTATAATGCTAAATGCCTCATTTTATTGATAAAAATAGGCGAATCCCAAAACGACACTAAATAACATGAAATAAAATGTCACTAGTGGCCATTGGCCTTATTACATTTCTTAAAGGAAAAGAAAAGACTTCTATCTATTTGGTCACAGAAGGACCTTCCCCAGACTCGGCATCTTTAGCTCCATCGAACAGCTTCACCAGCTCGCAGAGTCCCTGCAGCAAGTAGGCTCTAGCCAAGTGCCCACCTTCGTTTCCCTCAGCATTCTAGCAATCCTCGATCCTCTTGATGAACTTCCTTTCTAGCTCCACTAAACCCCGCTTCAAGTATCCCAGTCGCTTGTTGGCACTGACTGCCATGTCTTTCCACTCTTCAATCAACTTTTGGTGGGCTTATTGTATCTCGCGGTGCTCGCTTTCACATTCTCGAATCCTCTTGCGCAGTTGGTTGTACTTGACATGTGCTTCAGCCTTTTCGTTGATGATTTTGTGACCTCGAACAAACCCGGGTTGACCCAAACCATTATGATTATCCTCTAGCCAGCTTGGATAGTATGGAGTATAACCAAAATGGTACCTGTCTGGCTCAATAGTGTCATTTCCCATGACGATTTTGCAGTGCCAAATGTGCTGAGCTTGACACTTGTAGGGGCTGTCGTCATCCTGAAAGTCGGCCCGAAAGTGACTCATCTTGTCGACCCTTGGTATAACTATCTTCCTACCTGCCTGTCTCATAACTCGGAGAGGAACGTAAGGGTAAGTTCCTCTCAAACCGATAAGTATCAAAAACGGTGCCTCCCTGGATCGGGCAATGAACTCTTCAGTAGGGAACCATTCGAACATCCACTGTACCTGGTCCTCTTTCAAATTTTCGAACAACTCTACCCATCCTTTGGCATCTTCTAGTTGAGCAAACATGTCGGGCATGTAGTTCATTCGCCTTGGCTGATGGAAGGCAATATGATCGTCCCAGTCCCTACGCTGAATCTCTTGTCGATATTCACCTTTTTGGAGGTGCTCCATGAGCCAGAGTTGGAGTAGCTAGTTGCAACCCTCAAAGTGTTTGGCTCCTCGTAGACAGTTTTCCAGGGCTCGGTATATTTCTGCAATGATCATGGGCACTATGCTAAAGGGTTGCCCAAGGTTTTAGTGACCATAGCTAGCCTGGTGTAGATCCTTGCTTTCTTCATAGGAAACACTATCATCCCCAAGAAGCAGAACATAAAGACAAAGACCCTTCGGTGGATGTGCCCCAAGTATTTGAGGACGAACTCGTCAGGATAAGTACGGTAGGACTTGCTATGACTGTACCTCTCGTACAGATAATCAAAAGGAATGTAAGAATCCTTCAAACAGGTCAAGTCTGGATTCTTCTTTAGACCCATCATTTTGAGAAAACCTTTACCCTTGCGATTTTCGGGCATAAGCAAACCCGGAGTCTCCCATGGTATACCAGCCAGTCCGCCTATTTCCTCTAGCAAGGGTGTCATTTCAATGTCCCCGAAGCGGAACACAGACCTATCGCCATCCCAGAACAGAGTAGCAGCCTCTATGGTTTTGTTGTTGGGTTGGATTTCCAGAAGAGAAGGTAAATTTGCTAAGTATTTCCGGACAATAGTCTGATCACTGGAGTGAAGATCTTTCCACCAGTTTAGCAACTTTGGGTGGATGTTGGCGACCATGCCGAATCTGGGGACTTCGTGCCTCATTTTCTGCAAGACAAAAGGGTTAGGTCCTTACCCCCGCCAGACTCGACTATTAAATATCAACAATTGGCATAAAAAGCATTTCGTTCTCCAAATAAATGCACAGAACATGGTAGTGTCCATTTGGGTTTCAAGGAAACCCAGTGGACTTTGGACAAGTCTATCTTAAAGAGTCATTATGCGGACAACATAACTGACTCGGCTAGGTTTGACCATGATGCATGCACAGTTGAATAGAGTAAGGTTTCTATGGGGTATTAGACTGGTACCCTTGAGCGGACAACTCAAGAAGGAAAGGTGCGGAATCGTCGACTACACCGTTGATCGACTGGTTTTACCGCAAATATGCCTTTGCCAGATTTAGGGGGTGATAATATCGGAAGGGTGCAACCACTCATTATAAGCGTTGCTATGGTATTTTGTTTGGCATGAGTGGAATATGATGTTGAAGATGCAATTACAACAATCAAACAAGTTGTCACGTATTTGCACGTTACAAAAGTAATAATTACAACAGTTTCTCATAATTTACAACAGTATTAAAGGAAAGCGGTAAAAGGAAGCGTTAAAAGAAAGAAACAAAGAGCCAAGTCAGTTTCGTAGTAGAAGAAGGAAATAAATACTTAAAGGCATTAAATAAAGGCATATAAAGAAGCATAAAGTCACAAATAGCATGAAATGGTATAAGCCTAAAAGAAATCACCAACATAGTCGCCATGCTGTCGCGCCCCCTTTTTCTCGCGAAATCGGGTTTATGACATTTGGGAGGACAACTCGTTCCCTTTTGGGAATTGGGTTTGAATTGAAGAGTCGCCACCTAATGATTAAAGTACATTAGGACACTAGGAAGAAATTGATTTAGAAAACCAGAGTTTGGGTAAGGGCTAGAAATTATCCCGAAGGGAAGGTGTTAGGCACCCCTCATGATCCACTAGTGTGGTTCCTGGCCATGCTACAATTGTGACTTTAAGAAACAAGTAGGCAAGTAGAAGTTTGAAATAAAGGGGTTTTCACATAATGGTTGCAAACAGATTAAAAATTAAAGAAACAAAAGGAAGCTGAAATTCTTGAGAAAAACAATTTGAAAATTCTGAAAGTAATAAAAATAAGCAAGTAAAGGGAGTGGGGTCCTAGGTTTACAAATAATATGGATCACCCCACACAACATCCGGTAATCACTCCTCAAAGAGGGGCTACACGAGATGTTATCGTGTGGTAATCATATCCATATCTACCCTTTTCCACCCCGTTAAGGTATTAAAGCGCATAATGGTTTTGTTACTTATTGCATGCTATTATCCGCCCCATTCCTATCAGTCCCGGAGGTACTTGGGACTACTAATCCTAAAAGGGGAGGGGTATGAGGTTTTGCAGTTTTAAAAGGACAAAATTCTAAGTCGACAATCAAAACATATATAGCAAGTATTGGGAAAGCAAGTAAACAAATACGGCTTAAATAAACCTCCTTAAATCAAAGAAAGCATATAGTTTAGCATGTCTTACACGTACTGATTAGGGTCTGATTAAACTTAAAAGGTTAAAGCAGGCTGATTTATCACATATTTTCAGATAAGAAGTCCGAATTAGACGTGCCCCTGGTTGTAATTATCAAAGACCAGTGCAATTATAGCTTTTATCCTAAAGCTTGCCTAGGTGTTAGACGAAACCTATAGGCAGGATATCTACTGGTTTCAGAAATAAAGAAGTAAACTGATTACAGAAAGGTTGCTAGTTTTTACCAGAATAATACGAGTTCTGCAGATTAAGCTTAAAACGAGCGAGGCGATTCAGATTTGGTTGATAGTTCCTATAGGCATGCTTTCTAGGCGGTGTTAATTTAAAAAAACACTGTTATTGTCATGCAGAAATCCTATAGGCAGGTCATCTATATGCAGTTAATTATTTAAATCCTATAAACAGGGTTGCCTAGTGACAAATGCAAAATGCAGGAAGTCCTATAAGCATATTATCTATATGATATGCAGAATTTCAGAAATGACTTATAGACATGGTCTCTATATAATGCAGAAGTGCAGAAACCTATAGACATAGTATCTATATGAAATGCAAAAGTGCAGAAACCTATAGACATGGTATCTATATGAAATGCAGAAGTGCAGAAACCTATAGACATGGTATCTATATGGATGCTGAAGTGTAGAAACCAATAGACATGGTCTCTATAGAAATGCAGAAGTGCAGAAACTGTAGGCAGGATACATGAATGCAGAAGTGTAGTAATTCCCTATGAACATGATATCTACCCCTTTGCATGCACGATTGACCCTCCCTTTTTCACTAACAGCCCCAATAGTCTATTACAAGATTATTGCAGCCCAGAATAAATAAGAAAAAGCAAAATTACATCAGAAATTAACAGTACAACCAAGGGGAGCATAATTCAGACTCCAGGTCTGAAATATGAGATGAAACAACTCCAAAGATCAGGATCTAAAGCCTTTCTCTTATTAGGATGTGTCAGAGTTCCCTAAGAGCCTCAAATGGACTCCGGGCAGTGCTCACACCCAAATATTGCAGAATTAAGAACATAGTGCAGTGTGGAAGGGCCAGCCCTCAAGTGTCCAAGTTCAGAGGGAACTCAAGGTCCCAAGGCAAGGCTCACGGGAGGGGGGAAAAACTTAGAAGCAAGGAGTAAGTGTAAGTGCAGAGTTCGAAAAAAAGGGAAAAGGGGAGGGGTAAAGAAGAAAAGACAGGCTAGTGGGCACACCTAGTAATAGGGAATGTTGGCACACCCTACAAGCCTGTTAGAACACATTGTTTTGGGAGTCAGGGTCCCCTAAGGGATCAAGTCCAAACATGAAAAATAACTTGCATATTGCCATGTCCTGAACTACAACTCAAAGCACATAGAGGGGATAGGGGTGCAGGGATTCATAGCAGAAACAAGTAAAAGATATTAACATGCTAATTAAACATTCAACTCTATATAGACAGTACAGTAGTCATGGATGTAAAGGCTATAAGGAAACACATTGGGATGATGATGAAAGCTAAAACTAGAACATACCAGTTTCAAGGAAACAATCAAGAAGAAAGCAGTAGTCTTGTAAAGCCAAAGTGCAAACAAGTAGTCAAGATGCTATGAGTTTTTAGAAGAGAACTGTGAGATTGTAAGTGTGTTTGAGTGTGAATGTGTAAAAGTCTTGAACTCGTGGTCTCCTAAAGTGCAGAAGGGTCATGCCCTTTTATAGTGTAGAAAGCAAGCAAAAATAGGTACGAAAATAGTTTGAAAATCAATTACACAAGGTTTCCCCATAATTAAGGGATTCTAGTTTCAAACGGGCAAAATTAATTAAGGAAAGGGATTCATCAAACACTTTCCAAAGCAGCATAAGATGGGTAAATACATAAAGGTCTATTTAAGGACAGGGTCTTGACAGCACACGGTTGTGCAATTTAAGGAAAGAGAATCATTTTACAGCCGGTAAATCACAAGGTCTGAATTTTGGTATGAATGAACCCAGTCAGAAAAGGTGAAGAAAGGTGTTACTTAAGGAAAATCAGTAACAATCAATCAAACCTAAAAAAAGGGATTCTGAATCAATCATAAGTTGGAAAACCTTTTTGAAGAAAGATTCAACACACATATAAAAACATACAGACACGCTTAAACACGAAGAACTGTCATGCCAATCAGTAGAAGAGTCTAGCATAGAAGAATTTAAAAAGTTCAGAGTCATAAACAAAGAAGTTCCAACTTAGTTCAGGGGCTCAGAACTTAGTCTGAAAGAGTCAAGGGTTCTAAAAACCCTAGTTCAATCACAAGATCAAACCTTGTCAAAAACCCCAAAATTCTAGGGTTTCCACTTCGAATCAAATACAGAGATGAGGAGGCAAGTAATTGAAACAGGCTCAGAGATCTCTTTTCAGAGACTCATGAGAAAACAAACAGATACAGTAGAAAGTTCGAAGCAAATAGAGTGAAGAAACTGATTCGAAGCATAGTGAGAGTAGAAGGAACAGTAGAGGAAAACGTTTTAAACAGGTCTTTTAGAAGAAACTTAAACAAAGTAAAGCATAAGAGAAAATAGCAAACACTTAAGAACATGGTAGAAGGATACAGTAGGCGAAGCATATCAGAAAAATAGCAGAACGTAGTGAGAAAGCATGTGAGAACATAGCATAGAAACACAGTAGAAGAAAGAACAGAACACAGTAGAAGAACATACATGATAAAAAGGAAAACATAAGAACACAGTAGAAGAACATGCGTGGTGAAAAGGAAAACATAAGAACATAATATAGACAAATACACACAAAGAAAAGGAAAAGAAAAGTCAGGGAAACATTTTAAGCTTTTCAGAAAACCCTAAATCGGAAATAAGTAATTTTTGAAAGAAAAATTGGGGAAAACGCTTAGAAACTCAAGTAGAACACAGATATGTAACAAATCTAAGAAAAAATCAGAGAAAACCTCGAATAGCTAGGGTTTCAGAGGAACCCTAAAACGAGAAAGGCTTGGAAAAGGTCCGATATGGGTTGGATAGGTTAGAACCAGGTTCAAAATGCCTGGATATGCCGGAGCAAGGCCGGAGAGGGCCATAGAACCCTGAATCGGCGAAGATCTGAATGGACACCTTCGAGGTCAGACCTCGAACCTTCGAATACCAAGTGTTTAAGAGCAGAGGGAGATGAGTTTAAGCCATCCATGGCCTGAGAGGCCATGGATTCCGGTGAGCTTGAGGTAGAAGACAGTAGAAGATGATTAGGGTTTCGAGCACATTTGAGAGAGTTTGAGAGGAGAGGGATTTCAGAGGTGCCTGATAGAAGAGAAATGAGGGGCTTAGGGTAGGGTTGGTGAATTAAAAAGGAAAGAATGAAATGGGGCCGTTGATCATTTAGATCAACGGCCTGGATTAAATGGGGAACCGGGCGGATCGGATAAGCGGGTCAGGGGTCGGGTTAAATTGAAATTGGGATGGGTAATTTGGGATTTGAAATTGGGTTATTTGGGGGGTTGATTTAGGCTATAATTGAGATGAAATAGGGCTAGGTTTTAAATAGCCACTTTTTCCCTTTTTTATTTTATAAAAATAGGTAAAATGATTTCTGAAACAAATTAAAAGTACTAAATTGATTAATAATATATAAATGTTAAAATAAAAATACTGGAACAAATTTCATAATTTTAAAATGCTATTAATTCTTAAAATAGGCTAAAATTACAATTATATGCAATTTAGCTTTAAAATTACTAAATAAATTTGTAAAAATGCGTGAAAATTACCTTCGCTATATTTTGGTATAAATGTGAGAATAAAATAATTTATTCACCGAAATGATAATTTGAGGAACGATTATTGTTTTTTGTACTGTTAAAATAAGGAAATAAATGGATTTAAAAATCTTTTAAAAAATTAGAAAAATACTAAAACACTTGGACATACTTATATATGCATATATGCACTATTTTGAAAGTATTTTGTATATAAAAATACATAGGGGAAAATTGGGTATCAACAATTATTCCTGCTTATTATAAATTCTCCGCATATTATTTGACCTTAGTAAGTATCGAGTCGACCTCTCGTCTCTACTTCTTCGAGATTAGACGGGATACTTACTGGGTACATGTTATTTATGTACTCATACTACACTCTGTACTTAATTGCACATGATCCGAGGCAGGTGTATCTGGTTATCATTCTGGTGCGCATCCTTGAGCGGACCCAAGACTTCTACGGTGAGCTGCTTTCCTTCCATGCCGATCAGCAGCCTGAAGAAGTCTTTCTTATGTATTTTCTTTTGCTGTCTATCCTGATTTGGATAGTAGGATAGTGTGCTTCTATAGTATATTCTACTAGTTGCCCGTAGCTTGTGACACCAGGTTCTGGCACACACATTAGTAGACATTTATTTTGGGTTGTATAATCCTTTTATATACATTATTGATCTGTTCTGACCTTAATTTTAAAATGGAGGATCTGTTTCTCTTATTTTTGGTAAAAGTAAAATAAGAACTCAATTATTTTCCGCGTTGGCTTGCCTGACAACGGTGTCGGACGCCATCATGACCTATTCTGGAAATGGGTCGTGACAAAATTAAAATATATATTATTTAAAAAATATATATATTTAACAATCTGGTACATAAGAGACCAACTTTGGTCGCTTATTTTTAATTTTTTTTATACATAAGCGACCAACCTTGGTTGCTAATTTCCAGGATATTTTTTTTAATAAAATCTGGGTTAATTAGCGACCAACCTTGGTCGCCAATTTTTAATTTTTTTATTTTTTTAGATATAAGCGACCAACCATGGTCGCTAATTTCCAGATTTTTTTTATAGCTAAGCGACCAACTTTGGTCGCTTTTCTGGGTAATAATTTTGGCATAAAATGCCTGTTTTGGTAGCTACACCATCTGCCAGCATACCAAAATCCCTAAATAACAATAAAATTCAATTCATAAACTACAATTTTTCAATACTAAAATCTCCACAACAACCCAACAACAACACAACAAAAACAACACAATTCAAAAAACAGATTAAAACCAACAAATTAAAGTTCAATAGAACTAACAAATTAAACTAACAAAACTAAGTTAACGTTTATTACACTTAGTTCAAAACCAGTTCTATTTGTCTAGTTCAAAGTATATAAAAGTCAAGGAGTGTTTTGTACAACATCATTATCATCACCGTCTGATGAACTTTCATCAACAAGATGGTATACAAAAGGGTCTACTTGTCGAGGATGGGAAGAACGATCACAGGGAGGATGGGAGGAACGAGCACGGGGAGGACGGGAGGAACGCTCACGTTCAAGTCGAGCCTCTGGCGATGAGTCACGAGACCGGGTAATCGGAAAACCTCCAGAAGCTAGGAGAGATTTGAGCTGCTCTGCCCTGGTACTGAGCTTGCATGCCAATGTACTGAGCATCTCTAAGCTTTCTGTAACGACTCGACCCGTCGTCTCATGAGTTACCGCTCCATTTTTTCCATTTATGCTTCTTATGCTTCGTTATTCGTGTTTTATGTGGTCGAGTTGATTGGCTGCGTTTGGAGTGGTTTTGATAAGAAATGAGACACTTAGTCTCTTTTAAGAAGGCTTAAGTTGGAAAAGTCAACCGGAGTTGACTTATGAGTTAGAGGGCTCGGATGGGAATTTCGACGGTTCGATTAGCTTTGGGAGGTGATTTGTGACTTAGGAGTGTGATCAGAAGTGTTTTTGGAGGTCCGGTGTAGAATTAGGCTTGAATTGGCAAAGTTAGTATTTTGGCGATTTCCGGTTGATAGGTGAGATTTTGATCCGAGGGTCGGAATGGAATTTAGAGTTTCTGTAGCTTCGTTAGGTGATTTGGGATGTGTGTGCAAAATTTTAGGTCATTTGGACGTGGTTTGGTTGGGTTTTTGATCAAAAGCGTGTTTTGGAAGTTTTTAGAAAAGTTAGGCTTGAATTCGATGCGAATTGACGGATTTGGTGTTGTTTGAGGTATTTTGATGATTGGAACAAGTTTGAATGAGGTTTTAGGATGTGTTGGCACTTTTGGTTGAGGTCCCGGGGGCCTCGGGTGAGTTTTGGGTGGTTAACGGATCGAATTTGGGTAAAAAGCTGCTGCTGGTTGCTGGTATCTGGTTTCCTTCTTCGCGAACGTGAAGGGAGTCTCGCAAACGCGAAGAGGAAATTGGGAGGCTATTGATTTTGGCCTTCACGAACGCGAAGAGTGAGTCGTGAATGCGAAGGATTGGGCTAAGGTTCTACGCGAACGCGGGAGAGTAATCGCGAATGTGTAGAAGGAAAATTGGGCCTGGGGTCATTTTGCCTACGCGAACGCGAGGCTTGCTACGCGAACGCGAAGGGCTGGGTAATTGGCCTTCGTGAACGCGAGACCTGGAACGCGAACGCGAAGGGTTTGGGAGATTGGCCTTCGCGAACACGATCTACAGTATGCGAACGCGAAAAAGAAAAGTTCTGGGCAGAATGTTAAGTTCTGAAAATGGGACTTCGTCCCATTTTCCATTTTTGACGATTTGGAGCTCGGATAAGGCGATTTTTCGAGAGATTTTCGGAGAGAACAACGGGGTAAGTGTTCTTAACTCAATTTTGGTTGGATAAGTTGAATCTATTACTAGTTTTGGCGTTTAAATCCGCGAATTTTGTTGGAAAAGTTTAGAAAACCCTCTTGGATAGAATCACAGATTTGAGGGTCGGAATGTGATGGGATTTGGATAATTTTGGTATGATTAGAATCGTGGGGAGATAAGGAACCCGTTGATGTAAAAATTTCTGAGTTTTGAGACGTGATCCCGGGGCTCGGGTTTTTGCTAATTTCGAGAATTTTGGTATTTTTCGATTGTTTTGCTTGGGCTTTGTTCCCTTATCATATTATGACGTATTCGTTCTGATTTTGGATAGATTCGACGCACGTGGAGGCCAATTCGAGGGGCAAAGGCATCGCGAGTTAAAGAAGTAGCCGGTTCGAGGTGAGTAATGAATGTAAATGATGTCCTGAGGGTTTGAAACCCCGGATTGCACATTGTAGTGCTATATTGAGGTGAGACACGCGCTGGATGAGGAGCGCGTGGTCTTGTACTACTGGGGATTGTGACTTGGTCTGTCCCGATTGATGATTTTACCGCATATTTGGCTGAAACTGATTTGTTATCATCATTATTTGGGCTGATTGCCATATTTGGGCTTCGTGCCAATTATTTGAATCCTTCGGGGATTTTGATCACTATTTCCTCACTATTTTGACTTATATTTAAACTCAGTCCTTTTGATATCTATTGTTTTACAAACTCAGCCACTTATATACAGATTTGAAACTTAAATGATATTTCTAAATGGTATTTTGGGCTGAGAACTACTGTTTTACAAATGCCCGAGGGGCTTATGATGATTTCCGGACTGAGCGAGGCCGAGGGCCATATGTGAGGATATGCTGAGTGATATGAGGCCGAGGGCCTGTGATACTTTATATGCCACGCGGTAGCTTGAGTGATGTGAGGCCGAGTGATGTGAGGATATGCTGAGTGATATGAGGCCGAGGGCCTGTGATACTTTATATGCCACGCGGTGGCTTGAGTGATGTGAGGCAGAGTGATGTGAGGCTGAGTGCTGAGTGATGATGCCACGAGGTGGCTTGATATAGCGCTTGGGCCGTAAGGGGACCCTTCGGAGTCTGCACACCCACAGTGAGCGCGGGTACCCATTGTTCTGAGTGATTGATACTATTCTGAGCTCGGGAGGTTGATATGATTGATTGTGAGGTAGCTCGAGGGGCTGAGACTGTTCTGAGAGTGAGCCCGAGGGGCTGATACTGTACCGAGTGATTGATACTGTGCCCGAGGGGCGGATTTCTACTTGTTATTTAATGCCAAATTACCTGTTTACTCGTTTTAAAAGAGATTTCAATTGATATTTCACTGATTTACTGTTTTAAGTGATTTTACTGCAGATTCAGGCATAGCAGATTTCCACTCCTGAGAGCTGATCCTTCCAGCCCAGGCGGTGTTTCAGAGACTATGAGGTAGCTGTTGGCGTCCGCAACCCCCGTGTCTCCCTTATCTTATTATTTCCATGTTATTTGACTATTGTATCGGATTTCATATTTAGTAGACTTGTATCAGGATTCTTTAGTTGCTCACGACTTGTGACACCCCGGTTAGGGTTGTGTCGGGTTGGATTTCCGCATTTTATCTATACTTTCCGCTGTTTAGTATTATTAAACCATGTTATACTCTATTGTGTTAAATAATTGTTTTAAATGATGAATTGGGTTAGACTGGCTGGCCTTGTCTTCACGAGAGGCGCCATCACGAACAGGTTTGGGATTTTGGCTCGCGACATTTTCTCTTTCCTTGGCCGCTTCTAGCTCGGATGTGAGCATTGTCACAGTCTCCCGCATAGCGGAGAGGCTCTCCCATCAAGTTGCTCGCCTTGCGAGGAAGTCCCTATTCCTTGTATTCCACACTAGCGATGGAATTTCTTAGTAGGAAGCCCGTATACCTTCCCCCATTTTTGTCACGATCCAAAAATCCCTCCGAAAGAGTCGTGATGGCACCTAGTCTCTAAACTAGGTAAGCCTAAAATTTACCGAAATAACGTTGATATTTACTAACTTCAAATGAAATTTCTCTAAACAATTTACAATTCCCAAAACCGGTAGTACAAGTCACAAGCCTTTCTAAGAGTAGTTATACAAAATAAATACATCACTGTTCCGAAACAAAGGGTACAAATGGAAATAAGGTGACTCCGAGGACCGCGAACGCTGCTACAGGTTTACCTTGAGTCTCCACCGCAAAGAACAACTACTATCGATCATATACCTGGATCTGTACACAAAAATGTACAGAAGTGTAGTATCAGCACAACCGACCCCATGTGCTGGTAAGTGTCTAGCCTAACCTCGGCGAAGTAGTGACGAGGCTAGGACCAGACTACCAAATAAAACCTGTGCAATATAGCATACAAAATAATAGGAAGCAGATAAGAATGATGGCAACAATGATCAACCAGTGATATAAATAGCAGGCAACAAGAACACCATAAATGCTTCTCAACAAATAATAAATACAAGTGCAATCAATTAATCGAGTCCTTCAAATATAAATCTTTCGCCTATAAATCCTTCAAGTAATAATCTCTAAGATAATATGCTTTTCAATAAATATATTTCGAATATATTTCCTTCAAATAAGTATATTCCAAGTAAGCATCTTTCGAATATAATTCTTTCGAGTAAAGGTCACTTTGTGACGCCTCATTTCATAATCATAAATAATATAGGTCTCAGCCCACTTTCATATTATCACGGCACCTCGTGCCCACATATTTCTATCTCATATTGCACAAACATATCCTCATATTATTCAGTTCATAGGTTCCATAACCTAATACAATTAAGAATGTTCAAGAAGACTCATTCACTTAACATAAAGTAGAGTACATCTCCAGACCCAAATAGGAAATCAACAAGAAAAGATGAAGTTATGTTTTAGAAATCATTTGATAAAGAAAATACCCTTTTTAATTGAAGTACAATATCGAATGAATTATTACCTTTAATACGAGAAATCAATAAATTGAAACATAGTAGAAATTCCTTTTTAAGAAAAGTACAACCTCAACGGTTTAAGGAAAATTTAGTTGAGAAATCAATTGAGTTAAAAATGTAACAATTGTTGAAATTTGGAGTATTGATCATATATATAAAAAGTAAAAAGAGAATATCAAGAGAATTATAAAGGATTCAAAGTCGAACCACTAACAAGAATAAGGAAAACAAAGGCAGATTTCACTTTCTTTTCACATCTTGTTGCAGGCGTGCAACCCGATCCCATTTCCTGTATCTCGTGGCAGGCGTGCCACCCGCTCCCATTTCATATATCTCGTGGTAGGCGTACCACCCGCTCCCATTTCATTATATCTTGTGGTAGGCGTACCAACCGCTCCCATTTCATTATATTTTGTGGTAGGCGTACCACCCGCTCCCATTTCATTATATTTTGTGGTAGGCGTACCACCCGCTCCCAATTACAAGCCATCAATAATCACAAGGAATCCCGGCAAGGGAACAAAAGTAATATAACAACTTTCCGGCAAGGGAACAATGATATTTCAACAACATCCCGGCAAGGAAACAATACTATCAAAACAAACATCTCGGCAAGGGAATAATAATATCAAACAAACATCCCGGCAAGGGAACAATGGTGATAATAACATATGAAGCGCAATAAACCACAACAGAGTCATAGCAATTATAATACAAGACTCACGGGCATGCTTCGCACCAACGTATATATACTCGTCACCATGGCTATACGTCGTACTCCACAATTAACATGTAGCAAATAAAACACAACTCCTAATCTCTTAAGCTAAGGTTAGACCAAACACTTACCTCGCTTTGCAACCAATTCAAAATTCCAACAAGCTTTCCCTCGCGAATTCGTCTCAAGCTTCAAATCTAGTCATAATAATTCAATATACGCAATATAAATCGTACGAATTAATTCCATATGAATTTACACATTTTCCAAATTAAATCCGAAATTTAGTTCAAAATTGCCCGTGGGGTCCACATCTCAGAATCCGGCGAAACACATAAAATCCGACAACCCATTCCGATACGAGTTCAACCATACAAAAATTATCGAATTCCGATATCAAATGGACCTTCAAATCCTAAATTTTCATTTTTGGAAAGTTTTACAAAAACTTCAATTTCTTTCATCCAAATCCGAAATAAACGATGAATATTGATATAGATTTATGAAATGTAATCACTTTCGGATATAGAACACTTACCCAAGTCGAAATCGTGAAAAACCCCTTTGGAATCGCCCAAATTCGAGCTCCAATTCGATAAAAATGGAAAATGTCCCATTTTCAGAACTTAATGTTCTCTCCAGAAAAATTTTCGTGTACTGTTCACGCGTTTTTACTGTTCACGGGGTACTATCCACGGGGCACTATTCACAGGGCATTGTTCAGGGGTACTGTTCATGGGTACTATTCAGGGGTACTGTTCCTCGGACTGTTCATGAGCACTATTCACGGGCACTGTTCATGATGCTGTAAAAAAATGTAGCAGCTGCCCAAAGAGAATTTCAGCAACTTTTTCTGCCCGTTAACCTTCCGAAATCCACCCGAGACCCTCAGGACCTCAACAAAATACATCAACCAGTCCTAATACATCATACGAACTTAGTCAAAACCTCAAATCATATCAAATAATGATAAAACTGTGAATCACACCCCAATTCAAGCCTAATGAAACTAAGAACATTCAACTTCTATATTCGATGCAAAAACCTATCAAATCAAGTCCGATTGACTTCAAATTTCGCACACAAGTCATAAATGACATAATGAAGCCATGAAAATTTTCAGAACTGGATTCTGACCCCGATATCAAAAAGTCAACTCTCGGTCAAACTTTTTAAAAAATCTACTATTTTTCCAACTTTCGCCAAAATGCGCTGAATTGTCCTACGGACTTCCAAATCCAAATCCGAACATGCTCATAAGTCCAAAATCACCATATGAAACTATTGGAATCATCAAAATTCCCTTCCGGGGCCTTTTTCTCAGAAGTCAAATCTCCAGTCAAAATTAAGACATCTTTAGCCTTAGATTTCTAGATTCTGTTAAATGGCGATAATTTGATCTAGGGACCTCCAAATTCTCTTTCGGGCATATGACCAAGTCCCAATTCACGATACGGAACTACCAAAATGGTCAAAACTTTTATCCGGGTTCGTTTGCTCAAAATGTTGAGCGAAGTCAACTCAATTGAGTTTTTAAAGCTCTAGTTCGCCATTTAATCCATTTTATTTTACATAAGAACCTTCCGAAAAATTATACGGACTGCGCACGCAAGTCGAGGAATTATTGATAGCGCTTTTCAAGGACTTGAAACACCGAGATGATGATTTAATTTAAAGATGATTTTTTTGGGTCATCACAATTTTGGACCGCCAACAGCCTCCATCCACATTCTTTCAGCATCCTCGTCCAAAGGTTGGATTGTCTCGCCCGACTCATTAGGTGGCTGACTGCGTATGAATTCCTTCACGTCAGCTGTAAAGCGATCCTATAAGAAAAATTACATTGAATTAGTATTTCAAAATTTATATAAAAGTAAATCAAAATACTTAATGAAAAGTGAAAGCTTACATGTACAGTCAAGGCTCGGCCCTCAACCCACCTTTCTTGATCCGTCTCTTTCTTCTTCTTTACAATATGAGTCTCCTTGAATAGCTCATCTTGGTTCATTGGACGCCCCAACTTCTTTTCCTGAAAAATCATAAATTTTAGTTAATAAACAGAATATATATACTTTGAAAATTAAAATAAATTAAGCAATTACGTACCAATCTTCTTTTTATTGTCCCTAGGCTGATCGCATAACACCAGGCGATCTTCTATTTTCAAAGTGCCATCTCATATGAGGAGTATAAATCATCGACGCATATAACCTCTTTAACCTAGGTATAAGAGGTAAATAATGTATCGACTTGATAGCGACCATATTCCCGCTGGAAAGCCTCTTGAAACGAGGCTTTTTGCAAAATTTACAACTGTTTAAAGTTGCATCATCTTTATAATATAACATGCAACCATCTTTACAACTATCAATTCTCATTGACAAAAGCCCTAACTTAGAAACTAATCTCTTTGCCTTATAGAAATCACCAGGTAATTTGATATTAGGGTCAACTAGTTTACTCATAAGGTCAATGAAAGAGTCCATGGCTGCTTGAGAAATACTCCAATCAGATTTGATACTTAGTAATCTAACTACAACAGACAGCTCAGAGTGCGGACTTCCTTTACGTAGTGGACGACTAGCTTCCTCTAACTGTTCATAAAAATGTTTCGCGTCATCATTCGGAGTTTGTTCAACATTTTCATTAGGCTCACCCCCTAAGTGCATCCCAAAAGCATCCGCAACCATATCATGAATTCTAGAATCACGATTTGTATTCTCCACCGACCTACTACTTTCACCCACAACCATGTTATGAAATATCTCATGGCTACCATCAATCTCTCCATAATTAGTCCACACAAAGTAATTCGCTATAAACCCCTTCCTATAAAGATGAAGCTTAAATTCCTCCGGTTTTCTAAAACTTCATACAGTCGCACCTAACACAAGGGCACCTAATTACTCCATTTCTTTATGGTAGAAGTGACATTGCATGTCTAATAAAGTCATCAATCCCTTCTACAAAATCCTCTGCAATCCCCGCCGATTAGGATAATTCCTATTGTACATCCAAGTACGATGTTTCATCTATACAAATAAAACAAGAATAAATTAATTTAGTTAATTCATATCCTAATAATTTTTTAGTTAATTAATTTCATATCCTAAAATTTCAATTCATATCCTAAATTGTCAATTTACAAACTAAAAGTTCAATTTATAAACTAAAAGTTCAATTCATAAACTAAAAGTTCAATTCATATCCAAAAAGTTCAATTCATACACTAAAATTTCAATTCATATCCAAACTAAAAGTCCAATTCATATCTGTCACGACCTGGATTCCCCCACCTTCGGTGGTCGTGATGGCGCCTACTAATAGGAGCTAGGCAAGCCAAACTTAATTAATTTTCATTAAACACATATTACATTTTAATAATTATCAGCCTCAAAATAAAAGCAACGGAATTAAAATCATAAGCGGAAGTCTTAACTTATGGAAAACTGAATAGAAATGCGAAAAAAGTCAACATAAGCCTCTACCCAAGACTGGTATCACAATGCTCACGAACTACTGAGATTTACTAAATACAATGTCTGAAAGGAAATGTAACTGTTTGTCCCGAATACAAAAGACAACAGACTGAAAAGAAAGACAAAAGGAGACGCCCGGCCCGCGGACGCCTGCAAGGCTACCTCGGTGTCTCACTGGACTGAAGGCCTGCTCCCACGCTACTGCTGCTGCTGTCCAAAGCCTGGATCTGTGCAAAATAGCACAGAGTGTAGTATCAGCACAACCGACCCCATGTGCTGGTAAGTGCCCAGCCTAACCTCGGCGAAGTAGTGACGAGGCTAGGACCAGAATACCAAGTAAACCTGTGCAGTTATATAATATACATCAGAAAATAAAGCAGGAATAAACAAGTAAAGATGGGAGGGGGAAACATGCTGCGGGGGTATACCAGTATTAACAGTAAATCCAGAATAACAGTCTAAGGGCAGCTTAGAATTTACAACGAACAAAGAACTAATATCCAAAATAAACACACTTGTATCAATAATTGTTGCGGCGCGCAACCCGATCCCAATATATAACAACACTGTTGCGGCGTGCAACCCGATCCACATCTTTTAGCATTGTTGCGGCGTGCAACCCGATCCATATTAATTAATTAAAGTTGAGAGATATTATCTATTCCATACCACTCTTGGTGATGGGCGCTCATTCTTTATCATGATATTATAAAGAAATATCGGCTACACAAGATTATTAAACGCTAATATAAATAGGAAGGAGATTTGGTTTTGGACAAGATTAATTAATTAATATGAAGATGGACAAAATGAAAAAGGGAAAGTTTCAACGACCAAAAACCGTCATCAACGGCAGGTTATTTGGGATTATCTATTCCTATACTATAAGTAAGAATAACCAGGCAGCTCATGGTCAACATGTCTGCCTGGCGTAAGGGTATTTTTAGAATTACTAGTTATTGTTGCTCAGCTGTGTTGCACCGTCTGCTTCAGCGACTTCACTTTTTGATGTGTTGATTGAAAAACCAGCATTATTCCCTCTAAATCCCATTGCATCCTTATACAGTTAATTGGTCTGAGTTGTCGTACTTTTTTAAGGTCTCATTTTGCCCCTACTTTTGGGCTTATTTACGATAAATACACTTAGTACATTTGTGTAAATCCAATGAATAAACAGCCTTCTTTCAATTGCCCAAAAAGATATACTGCTGCTGATGTCACATGAAAGTGACATGCTCACAAATTCACGGAGTCCGAAACTTTTTTGATGCTTTTTTGGACAAAAAGCACGTTTCTAATGCTAAAAAAAATAAAATTACATAACTAGGTAAAATGCAGTACTATACTGCAAATTACTTTAACGAAAATTTAGCCGTTAAAGTAATTCGCAGAATAGTACTGCGTTTTATTAAAAAAAAAATTTTTAAGTAATTCGCAGTACTATACTGCGTCTTACTTAAACACAGTACAGCACTGCGTTTCACTTATTAATTTGGGCCCAACTCTGAAGGAATGCAGAGAACATTTGTTTTTTTTGTAAAATGCAGTATAATACTGCGTTTTACACTGAAACGTACTATTACACTGATTTTTGGCTCCACCAATAATTAACTGACATAACAATAATTCAAATACATAAAACGTAGTATTGTACTGCGTTTTACATAGAAAAATTCTACACCCCAAGTTCAGACTTGCCTTATTTAAAGGCGTTTCAATTTTATGAAAATCCGTTCAATACTTTACTTCTTATCAATCATTTTTTACAATGTCTGAAGTGCCAAAAATAAGGGTTTCACTATATTGGGGGGGGGGAGGGGAGGGAGTGAGGTTGTGCTGGAGAATAACTCTGTGAGGTATAGCTCACCTCCACAGTGTCATGTTAAATTGCCGCTTACTATGGAGTACGATAAATTGGTATCGTTGTTACGTAAAAAAATGAGTGAGAGGAGGAATTCGGTTAACCTTAAAGTAACCGGTAGATTTCCGTATTCAGTGACTCCGCAGGGGTTTGCTTATTATTCTGAGTTTAACATCGAGGATGATGAAACTCTTAGAGATTTTTTGCGGATTCCGGATGAATACAGGGAATTTATTGTAATAAAATTATTGGAAATGTACGTCAAGGTGGAAGACGTTCCCAATAATGAGGGCGTGCATAGTAGGGATAACCCCCAGTCATCGGGTGGTTATTTTGGAGCAGTTTTTGCCGGACAGATTGCTGATGAAAGAGCTTGCCTTGATTTAAACTTGTCACCACCGGCGAATGAGCAGCCACAAAATAATTTTTCGACTTTATATAATCAACAAGACGACTGGTAAACTTCAATTTTACTACGCTTTAGCGATGTTTATTTTATATTTTTAATTGGATTTGTATTAACACTCATATTTTTCATAGGGGGTACCGTCCGGATATGAATTTTACAAGTTATGACCCGCCCCTAGTTGGAATATGCGTAGTTCTGGAGTATTAGACCACGGTGGTCCATCCGGGAGCCATAACCAACAAGAAAACATCCATCATGAAACGTCAAGACAGTACGATTTGTAAGTAAAGTGATATAGCTATATCTAAAGTATTTTTCCGGAGTTTTGGGTAACTTATCTTTTTGTTCTTTTTGTGCAGTGAAAACGAGCTTCTTGAAGCTCCTGACCTCACACAGTTGCCCATAGACGATGTATTTACTTGTGATTTGGCAGATGCGCAGAGTGAGGAAGATGATAGTGATTATGACAACAATGCGGATGAGTCTGGGGATGACACACCCTTCCATGATGAGGGTGATGATGAGGAGGAAGTGAATGTTGAACCTGAGCTGACGAGGGAGCATGTTCCTCCACCTCCCGCTAGACCAAGAGTGTACGAGTCCCACGTGCCATTTCATGAGCGGAATATTCCCTACCTTGATAATTTGCCAAGCATGCTGAACGTGGATGCCCTCACAAGGGATGATGATGAATTTCGGTCAGCGATGTAGGATGAGTCTAGACCAGCTGTTCTGACAAAGGGCATGTATTTCCCCGATAAAGCTCGCCTAATTAGGGCTGTAAAAATCTACAGTATAAGAGAGTGCCGTGAGATGACGGTAAGTGAGTCAACTACGGAGAAATACAAGGCTGTATGCCGTAGGTGCGTAAGACTTAGGGTTTTCACTGGGATATTGCGTGCCAGCAAGAAGAAACAGGTTTTGTTGGAAAGTGGGGTAAATTTATTAGCGAGCACATGTGTGGAAATGGACACATACTAATGAGAATTCAACTTCAACTTGGAGTGTGGACTTGATTTCTCTTGTAATTGATTCCAATTTGGAATGCTCCATTAGGTTCAAGATTAAATAGTGTTATTACAGCCGTCCACCAGGATATGGTTGTAATATAACCAAAAGAAAGGCATATCTCGGTCGCAAATCGTGCACTTTGAACTTATTTATGGCGACTGGCATAAAGTCTTTTTTCAAATCTGCCCAGGTACATGGCCGGCACTGCACACTTTAAGCCCCGGCAGCTATTGTTGAATGGATGTGTGAGCGGAGTTCGGCATAGACCCGAATATATTTTCAAACTAATGTGTTCTGGTCATTTAATAACCACAATTGATGGTTTTGTGCCATTGTCATGCCTGTTATTTCCATAGACGGTGAACCATGTCTAATGGAAAGTATGATATTAAGCTTTGGATTGCAGTTGCAGTAGATGCCAACGTGCAAATATTTTCACTATGCTTTTGCCATATGGCCTAAGAAAGCGACAGTAGACGTGGACGCTTTTTCAACCACTTGAAAGCAGCGACGTTTGTCAAACAGCATTCAGGTATTTGTCTAATATCTGATCGGCAATGTGTGGTTTTTTAAAGTTCTTTACGTCACTTTGCCTGAATGGCAGGAACCATATGCAATCCATCGTTATCTTGTTGGGGGCACCTGAAGGCCAATTTCCAGAAGAAATATTCCTGACAAGGCCTTGCATGTACTTAATGTGGATGGCTGCAACTGAGCACCAGCAGTGGCAAATTCATGAGGCGCATGGAAGCGATCCGGCAGTTAGAACCACGAGCCATACTTTGGTTGATGGGGCATGAGCTTCGACAATGGGACTATTGCATGCTGATGGCGGCAGAACGATTGGGGAGCCCTCACTACAAACATGTCGGTAGTCATTCAATCGGCTTGTTGAATTCTGCCGTGGACTGCCTGTCCGCCATGGTGTTCGCAATGACATTCAACAGAGTGCGGAAGGTTTGTTGAAAGGCAGCAGCTGCATCAGCATTGATGATCAAGAGGTGTTCAATTTATGCCATACACATAAGAAGATTTGAAAGGTACATTGAGGCGAGCACAGTGGCTTTCATCGTTTCAGTTATCGATATGAATCGGGTGTTTTTAAGTTAAGACCGCTATCTGGCGGTACATCCGTGGGAATTTTTGATCTACAGACGGTGATATGAAAATAGAAGGTTATATTCATGTGGGAAATGGACCATCTACCACATGCCCGTGCGCGACATGCGTTGAAGTGCTTTTCAACAGTTGGATATGGGGCAACACAAATATATTGATAGGCAATATCAATGTTGCTGCATAACATAGGACCACGTATAGTGGAAAGTTGCAGCCATTTAGGTGCTGGGCATTATTTGCCGCCGGAACTTTTAAAGATAGTATATGTAACGGACTATTTCGCGCAATTCTGCAAGTGCAAAAGAGAAAGCCATATACGGATCCAAAATCGCGATGTGACACCATTTATGCGCCGTGAATTTAGTAAATGCTATGCTCGCAAACAGACCGGCCGATCAATAAATGTCTTTCAGGTGGTGTGCGTGCGGTGGTAATCCAGCCTCCTGGTGCAAGTTCGTCAATGTACCAACTATCAGGATTACCCCTAGTTCTTTTGTTTTGGTATTGTTTTTTGTAATACGTGTTTGTACTTGTGTATGTTGCAATATATGATCAAATAACATATGTTCCACAATCTGGAATGGGTGAAGAAAAAGCTTTTAAATTGCAGGAAAAATGGTAATATGTAAAGCGGTTTGATAGTTTCATAAACACACAAGCCACTTAACTTAACTTCCGCTTCAATTAAAATAAAATTTAGTACAACAAACAAGGAAAAATTACTACACAGCAAAACACAACAGATTAACAAGGCCATAATAATAAAATACATGAAATATGAAAAATACACTAAACAAACACAATACTGCTAATGTTTTAGTCCCATTGCCATTATTCTCCGCTCCACCATCTTAAATCCTTCTTTCATTTTGTTCTTTTTTTTTTCTACCTTTTCAGTTTCTCCTTCACCTCCGCAAGTTCACATTTATATTTTCTTTACGTTTCCGTTTGTGCCTTCACAATTCCATGTGCTTCCATTTTTCTTCTCCCACACTCCTTCATTTGCCCTTATTTCTGCAATTAATCTATCGCTTTCTCTTTGTGTTTCCCGTTGGCGTAAACGACATTATTATGAATGAAACTTGCAGTTTGTTCTCTGTAGCATTTCTGAAACCATGTTTCATCAACCCATTTCCTCAACATCACAAATAGGTTCACCGGGAAGCCTTGTTAAAACTGGTTCAATACAGCATTCCAGTAGGCGGCGTCCAACTTCGACCACCGTACTCCAACAATATTTGCATTCGAGTCATTCCTTTTTCCCACAGTTGCATCTTTGGTGGACGAAGAGGTGGGCCATTTGAATGAAATATTTACCTTTTAGTAAAAAACATGTACTTTTTAATGAAATATTTGGTTTTAGTAATTGTTTGAGCACACAAAATAACTACAATGAGCCCGTTATTTATGTAGCAAAAGTTTAATATATAATTGCCGTGGTAAATTAGACTGGTTTTATGGAGTTTTGTTTGTCGTCTGAAAAAGATGAAAATTCATGTGAATAAAGCTGCTTTTATTGTAGAAAAATTTAATATATAATTGCGTTGGTATAGATGCGTTTTAAGGAGTTGTCTTGTCATTCTGAAAAAGATTGAAAACCATGTGAATAAAGCTGCTTTATTGCAGAAAAATTTTAAATATATAATGCGTGGATAAGTACTTGCGTTTATGGAGTTGTACTTGTCGTTCTGAAAAAGATAAAAACCATGTGAAAAAAGCTACTTTATTGCAGCAAAAATTTAATACTAAAGCGTGGTATAGTACTGCGTTTTATGGTTTTAGTTATCCTTTTGTGTAGGATGGTTTTAATTCTACTGTTTATTTTTGGTTAGGTTTGCAAGGTTTGTAGTTTGTGTTGTAACTGTGTTAAGTAAAATTGTTGTTCAAAAACGCATTAAAATAGAATTGGTTGTTTAAAAGATGATTGTTACCACTTATTTACATAAATGCACTATTTACACAAAGTTAAAAACATAATAAATCATGAGTCGCCGCAATGCCTGTTGCTTCAGTGCTGCTGCTGGCTGAGTTGATCCCCTGTCGCGCTCGCGGTACACTATCTGGATCATCGTCATCCAGCTGCCTCTTTAATATGGGATGGTCGCTAGCAGCATCGACACCCACAGCTGCAAGATCGAAAAATAGGGCCGTCGGCCGTCAGCAAACCTACAAAAGAAGTAGTAATCTTACGTCGTGAAAAAATTAATATTTTTGATGATATGTTTAAGTAAAAAAATATTTTCTCACTCGTGGTCTCTGTCGGCCTCTTTTGAGTAATATGCCATCCGTGTGTGCCTTCATCAAAGCCATGTAGTGTGCCTCAAAAGATGGGCTGGGACGAAGCCGTTCATAAGAAAGTTAAAAAAATTAATTAATGTTCAGCTCATTAAGGAAAAGAAAAAAAATTTGAAATTTTCAAAGTGTAATACAAACATACCTTGCGCTATGTAGATCCGCACCTCAACCGCGCGGGGATGAGGCATAACTCAACCTGCGCCCGCCCATCTCACGTCCCGGGTGGGGCGATCCTCAACTGCGGGTAGATGGGGCATCAAAGTACTGGTCTACATTCCCCGTCAAATGTACCCCGTGATCGGACAATGCTGCCCTGACGGTGTTGTTCACACCTTCTTTTTCACTACACCCTGGGGAAAGTATAATAAAGGAGTTTTTCCAATTAAGGACAGTCGAAAATGGGATTATTTTATTAAGAGATTCAGTAGTCGCCACTGGGGTATTTATGGTGTCCCAAGTGAGGGCAACCAGTTTGAAAATCCCGACAAGGAAAAGAATGACTCTGTTTTAACAGTTCGTCGACCAGAAAATCTGAGTAAGGAATTCTAGTAACGTCGGAGAGAGGTTTAGGCATTCCCCGAGTTCCGTGTTCTAGCACAGTCGGCTCAACTTGCTATATTCGGCTTAATTATCTGATTTTAAACAATTATGAACTATGTGCAAATTTTAGTTTTAACTCGCTTTTATTCATTTTTTTAGAGAAATATTTGCGCAAGTATATTAAAAACACTCTTGGTTTTGGACCATATTTGAACATGTTTGAGATATTTGGAATTTGGGTCACATAAATGTGCATCCCGAGTTTAGGAAATGATGATTAAAATACGCGCGCTAAAGCAACTACAGCCGTTTGCAATTTGCGAGGGCCATGAAATTTGCATAATGGCACGCCTCGAAATTCTAAGTTGAAATAAAGCTAAATTAAAACGAGGCTCCACGCAAATTGTCATTTATTTTGGCGCGGCGCAACCTCAATTTATTCTAATTAGATTTCTATACTATAATTCCAGGAAAGGCCATAATTGTGTTATGTTATTGGAATGGCTCGGCCTCAAATTCTTAACGGATGCTTGATTAAGGATATGGAAAACCTGCACAGTTCTACGAAGGATTTATTGAAGTCCAAACTAAGAGCGTGAGTCAACTAATTGTTTTCGATCGCGCGGGTACTAGGCAACCCAGCCAGTCTATGTTACAAAGTGAGGCCCAAACTTAAAGACAACGCCCAAGTTACTATGTTGTCAACAAGCGGAAGGAGCAACTTGGGTCCAAAAACGTGAGCCGCAATTAATAAAGTCTCAGCAAAGGAACTTGGTCAAGGCCCATATTAATAACTCAAATCCAGTGCTTCCATGTCACATAATGCAAGAGTGGAGCCCAACATCGTATATGACAAATTTGGTAACTTAACAATTAGCAACAATATGTAACCCATTTCATCATTTAAATCTAGCTACTACTTAGGCAATTTACATAATTTATAACAAGCTTTCTCAATTCCAAAAAGGACCTAGCATGCAGATTATCTAGACTTCCCAAAAACAGCGATTGAATTCCATTGAAAGAAAAAGCTGAACTCATAGATAATCAACACTTAGACTCCTCTACATTTAAAAACATAGCAAATGTAGCCTAATTCTGCCAAAGGACCTTTAGGTCTTCAACACATTCTAAGCGGAAAACAAGTAAATTAAACCATCCAATTTTATGGAACATAGCAGCACCCATATATACCAGTATGAACAACAAAACAGGGGAACTTCCATAGCTTGAAAGGTCCGATGTAGTCTATTTTAACAGGTTATTTAACATGGCAGTCCAACCAAGCAAAATTGCTATCTCAAATCATTAACATTACAAATTGGCTACAATAAAAGAACCTATTTATCAAGCTAAGACTCAAGCAAACAGTGCACCATCAATTAAGCTAAGAACAAATCTAATAATCATGAGTGAATTATCGAAACGAGCTAAGATATGCCTCAGAACTGTTTTTCAATTTTCCATTCAGCAAATCAAACCAGCAAACTGTTGAGTCTCAAGATTGGTACTGGAAATTGAAAAGAGAAAAACAAGGGTGAGGGAACAACAGAGAGTAGCAAGATCCAGCACCAGCAATACCAAAATCAATACCAGAAAAAGTAAGAATGAAGCAGTGGGAAAAAATCCAATTGACAAAAACCCAAACAACTTCACCCCACTAACTTTAAACACCCAAATTCAATCCCTCTGGATAACCAGAAATCAGCAATCATTTCAGGATCAGAAACTTCACAAATATCTTCGAAAATGTTCAATAGTGAAACAGTGATTATTTTAACAATCAGCCGTTTGTTATTTTGTTAGAATTTTAGCTCTAAGGTCTGCCTTCAAAGGCACAGTTTTGAGGATGCCTTATAGGCCCCCAAGAAAGGTAGGGCATCTTTTCAGTGTTTAAATTTGCATTTTGAGTCCCTTTGTGAATTTTATTTTTGCTTAGTAAGCGACTCCTTTTTAGTTTTATAGAGTCAAAACTCCCACGTCAGCTCTAAGAAGCACTTCGCTTAATTCAGTTATACGATCCCTAAGCAATTCCCAAAACTACCCCCCTCCCATGTGCCCCCTGTTATTTACCGCTTAAACCAAATGGACATGGGCCAA
This sequence comes from Nicotiana attenuata, assembly GCF_001879085.1. Taxonomy (NCBI): domain Eukaryota; kingdom Viridiplantae; phylum Streptophyta; class Magnoliopsida; order Solanales; family Solanaceae; genus Nicotiana; species Nicotiana attenuata. The sequence goes on along the minus strand of NC_031991.1, from coordinate 724,941 downwards.
TTTGACCCAAAGATCTAGTTCAAAAAAAAATGGGCTGTCAAACCGGTTGAGATCCTTTCCCCGAACTGCTGGCTTAACAGACACCGAAATTTCAAATCAAAGGACCCTGAATTTATGAGCCCAACAAGACTTCTTAGGAAAATTCAAACCTTAATTGTTATTAAAAAACCAAAATAAACAAATAAACCAACGATACAAGGAAATTAAATACAAATATGCACTACTGAAACTTAATTGGAAAAGCATATAACCAGAATAGGTTCGACGAAAAATGAAACAACGATAAGACAAGGGACGAGATGAGAAAGATGAAGGTTAATAGATAAAAGTGAACAAAGAAGAGAGAAAAATGGAAAGAAGAGGGAAGGAAAGGGTAAAAATCCTACCTACAGACCGGCCCGAACAATGTGTCGAATTTCAAACTCGAACCCTCGAATTTTCTGCCCAAAATGGGCCTTAATCATATGTTTCTCAAGTGAGAACACCCGAATAAAGCCGATTTCAAACCTGTAAATCTTCAAAAACTCGACGATATTTGGACTTTGGGAATTTAGGGTTCTCTATCTGTGATTTAAGATTCCGAACGATTCTGGTGATATTCAAAGGGATGAATGGGGATTTGGAAAGAGGGAGTGAGGTAGGTTCTGTTGGTGTTATTTTGAGCGTTGTAGGAGGTTGTGCCTGCACCGAAATGGTGCGTTGGGATTTTGGAGGCGGCTATTAGGGTTCTGAGGGGGATCTTTTGTGTGACAGAGACGATTGAGAGAAGGGGTGTTTTGGATTCGGACACTCTTATATTAGCACACCCCAGCTTCTCTAAACGTTTGATCACTAAAACCTCGACGGCCCAGATGCATTCGGCTAATAAACGGGATCGTTTGGGGGTGTAAGGTGGGGGCCGGGTAATGGGGCGGGTTTGGGGCCAGACCAACGGTTTCAAAGAGAAAGGTTTTGGGCCTGAGAATTTTAATTAAAATGTTGGCCCAACTGACCTCTTTATTCTTTGGCTTTTCATTTTTCCAATTTTCTTTTTTTTGTTTCAAATTAAAATAAATCTGAAAACTAACTTTTCTAAAAATTATCCTACCAAATTTATTAAAAACTCAAAAATCAAATTTATCTAATTAATTTAAGCACCAAATTTAAAAGAAAACTATCAAATTCCCAAAGCTAAAATTAAAGTGTGAAAAATTATTTTTGTGATTTTCCTTTATAAAACCAATAATTACTATTAATTCTTAAAATGCCAAGTTAAATCCAAATGCAACATATTTTTATATTTTCATTAATAAATAAAAATAAACATGCAACAGACCAATATCAGACCAATAACAGAAATGCCACAAAAATCCACAAAATTACAAAACAATGGAAAAAATTTTTGTTTTGAATTTGTGGGGAGTAATTCATATAGGGCAAAAATCACGTGCTCACAGGGGTGACCTGCGTATGCTGGCAGAGATAGCTGAAGGCTGTACGGACGGCATGCTGCTGGAGAGGCTCAATCTACCTAAGTCCATAACCCGGTTGATCATCTCCAAGAGCCTCATCTCCAAAATCCCCCATCATGTCCCTCTCAACAGGTGGGCCAAACAGTGCCTCATAACCCTCCTTGCTTGGGGACCACTCCTCGCCGTCGCCCCACGACACCGCACGACCCCGTGGGGCACCCCTGCCTCGTGGGGCACCCCTTTCCCTCGTTGCACCTGAACCTGTTGGGGACACCCCCGTACTTACCGATGGTAGTCCTC